>NW_024747465.1:0-14141 GCF_018991925.1 Homarus americanus
TGGTATCATAAAAAATGGGAAATATCTACTTTCCGCGAAAGTTATTATATAAACAACTTCCCGAAAATAGATTATCATAGAAAACGGGAAATTTGTATCATAAAAAATGGGAAATATCTACTTTCCGGAAAGTTGGTTAGGATAACCAAATTTGCCGAAAATAGATTATCATAGAAAACGGGAAATTTGTATCATAAAAATGGGGAATATCTACTTTCCGCGAAAGTTGGTTAGATAAACAACTCTTCCTGAAAATAGATTATCATAGAAAACGGGAAAATTTGTATCATAAAATGGGAAATATCTACTTTCCGGGAAAGTTGGTTATCTACTTCTTTCCGAAAAGTAGATAGATTTTTTCTTCTTTTCGGGAAAGTAGATTATCGATTTTTCGGGGAATAGATTAAATTTGGGGAAATATACCAATTTTGCAAGTAGATTATCATAGAAAACGGGAAATTTATATCACAAAAATGGGAAATATCACTTCCGGGAAAGTTGATAGATAACCAAATTTGCCGAAAATAGATTATCATAGAAAACGGAAATTTGTATCATAAAAATGGGAATATCTACTTTCCGGGAAAGAGTTAGATAACCAAATTTGCCGAAAATAGATTATCATAGAAAACGGGAATTTGTATCATAAAAAATGGGGAATTATCTACTTTCCACGAAAGTTGAAAGTTAGATAAACAACTTTCCGAAAATAGATTATCATAGAAAACGGGAAATTTGTATCATAAAAATGGGAAATATCTACATTCCGGGAAAGTTAAGTTATATTTCCCGAAAAGTAGATAGATTTTTCACTTTTCGGGAAAGTAGATTATCGATTTTTCGGAATAGATTGAATTTTGGGAAATATTACCTAATTTTGCGAAGTAGATTATCATAGAAAAACGATAAATTTGTATCACAAAAATGGGAAATATCTACTTTCCGGGAAAGTTATGTTAGATAAACAAATTTTCCGATAAGATTATCATAGAAAACGGGAAATTTATATATAAAAATGGGAAATATCTACTTCCGAAAGTTGTTAGATAAACAAATTTGCCAAAAATTGATTATCATAGAAAACGGGAAATTTGTATCTCATAAAAATGGGAAATATCTACTTTCCGCGAAAGTTGGTTAGATAAAACAACTTTCCCGGAAAATAGATTATCATAGAAAAACGGGAAAATTTGTATCATAAAAAATGGGAAATATCTACTTTCCGGAAAGTTGGTTAGATAACCAAATTTGCCGAAAATAGATTATCATAGAAAACGGAAATTTGTATCATAAAAATGGGAAATATCTACTTTCCGCGAAAGTTGAGTTAGATAAACAACTTTCCCGAAAATAGATTAATCGCAGAAAACGGGAAATTTGTATCACAAAAATGGGAAATATCTACTTTCCAGGAAAGTTGATTAGATAACCAAATTTTCCGAAAATAGATTATCAAAGAAAACGGGAAATTTGTATCATAAAAAATGGGAAATATCTACTTTCCGGGAAAGTTATAGATAACCAAATTTGCCGAAAATAGGATTATCATAGAAAACGGGAAATTTGTATCATAAAAATGGGAAACATCTACTTTCCGCGAAAGTTGGTTAGATAAACAACTTCCCGAAAATAGATTATCATAGAAAACGGGAAATTTGTATCATAAAAAATGGGAAATATCTACTTTCCGGGAAAGAGATAACCAAATTTGCCGAAAATAGATTATCATAGAAAACGGGAAATTTGTATCATAAAAATGGGAAATACTCCAGTTTCCGCGAAGTTGAAAGTTAGATAAACAACTTTCCCAAAAATAGATTATCATAGAAAAACGGAATTTGTATCATAAATGGGGAAATATCTACTTTCGGAAAGATAGATAACCAAATTTGCCGAAAATAGATATCATAGAAAGGGAAATTTGTATCATAAAAAATGGGAAATATCTACTTCCGCGAAAGTTGGTTATATAAACAACTTTCCCGAAAATAGATTATCATAGAAAACGGGAAATTTGTATCATAAAAAATGCGAAATATCTACTTTCCGGGAAAGTTATGTTGATAACCAAATTTGCCGAAAATAGATTATCATAGAAAACGGAAATTTGTATCATAAAATGGGAAATATCTACTTTCCGCGAAAGTTGGTTAGATAAACAACCTTCCCGAAAATAGATTATCATAGAAAACGGGAAATTTGTATCATAAAAAATGGGAAATATCTACTTTCCGGGAAAGTTGGTTATCTACTTCCCGAAAAGTAGATAGATTTTCTACTTTTTCGGGAAAGTAGATTATCGATTTTCGGGGGAGATTGAATTTTGGGGAAATATTACCTAATTTTGCGAAGTAGATTATCATAGAAAACGGAAATTGTATCACAAAATGGAAATATCTACTTTCAGAAAGTTGGTTAGATAACCAAATTTTCCGGAAAATAGATTATCATAGAAAACGGGAAATTTGTATCATAAAAATGGAAATATCTACTTTCCGAAAGTTGGTTAGATAACCAAATTTGCCGAAATAGATTATCACAGAAAACGGAAATTTGTATCATAAAAAATGAAATATCCACTTCTCTGCGAAAGTTGGTTAGATAAACAACTTTCCCGAAAATAGATTATCATAGAAAATCAAAATTTGTATCATAAAAAATGGGAAATATCTATCAAAAGTTGTTATTCACTTTCCCGAAAAGTAGATAGATTTTCTACTTTCGGGAAAAGTAGATTATCGATTTTTCGGGGAATAGATTTTCGAATTTTGGGAAATATTACCTAATTTTGCCAAGTAGATTATCATAGAAAAACGGGAAATTGTATCACAAAAAATGGGAAATATCTACTTTCCAGGAAAGTTGAGTTAGATAACCAAATCTTTCCGAAAAAGATTATCATAGAAAACGAAATTTGTATCATAAAAATGGGGAAATATCTACTTTCCGGGAAAGTTGGTTAGATAACCAAATTTGCCGAAAATAGATTATCATAGAAAACGGGAAAATTTGTATCATAAAAATGGGAAATATCTACTTTCCGCGAAAGTTGATTAGATAAACAACTTTCCCGAAAATAGATTATCATAGAAAACGGGAAATTTGTATCATAAAAAATGGGAAATATCTACTTTCCGGGAAAGTTGGTTAGATAAACCAAATTTGCCGAAAATAGATTATCATAGAAACAAAATCATAAAAAATGAAATATCTACTTTCCCGAAAGTTAGATAAACAACTTCCCGAAAATAATTATCATAGAAAACGGGAAATTTGTATCATAAAATGGAAATATCTACATTCCGGGAAAGTTGGTTATCTACTTCCCGAAAAATAGATAGATTTCTACTGGAAAGTAGATTATCGATTTTCGGGAATAGATTGAATTTTGGGGAAATATTACCTAATTTTGCGAAGTAGATTATCATAGAAAACGGAAAATTTGTATCACAAAAATGGGAAATATCTACTTTCCGAAAGTTGAGTTAGATAACCAAATTTTCCGAAATAGATTATCATAGAAAACGGAAATTTGTATCATAAAAAATGGGAAATATCTACTTTCCGGGAAAGTTGGTTAGATAACCAAATTTGCCGGAAAACAGATTATCATAGAAAAACGGGAAATTTGTATCATAAAAAATGGGAAATATCTACTTCCGCGAAAGTTGGTTAGATAAACAACTTTCCGAAAATAGATTATCATAGAAACGGTATCAGTAAAAAATGGAAATATCTACTTTCCGAAAGTTGAAGTTCACTTTCCCGAAAAGTAGACAGATTTTTCTACTTTTCGGGAAAGCAGATTATCGATTTTGGGGAAATAGGATGAATTTTGGGGAAATATTACCTAATTTTGCGAAGTAGATTATCATAGAAAACGGAAATTTGTATCACAAAAATGGGAAATATCTACTTTCCGGGAAAGTTGGTTAGATAACCAAATTTTCCGGAAAATAGATTATCATAGAAAACGGGAAATTTGTATCATAAAAATGGGAACATTCACTTCCGAAAGGAATAGATAAACCAAATTTTCCGAAAATAGATTATCATAGAAAAACGGGAAATTTGTATCATAAAAATGGAAATATCTTCTTTCCGAAAGTTGAGTTAGATAACCAAATTTAAATAGATTACTGGCAGAAAACGGAAATTTGTATCATAAAAAATGGGAAATATCTACTTTCCGCGAGAAAAGTTGGTTAGATAAACCAAATTTAAGCCGAAAATAGATTATCATAGAGAACGGGAAATTTGTATCATGTGGCTGGAAATATCTACTTCCGGGAAAGTAGATAGATTTTCACTTTCGGGAAAGTAGATTATCAATTTTCGGGGAATAGATTTTCGAATTTTGGGGAAATATTACCCAATTTGCGGAAGTAGATTATCATAGAAAACGGAAATTTTTATCACAAAAAATGGGAAATATCTACTCACGAAAGTTGGTTAGATAAACAACTTTTCCCGAAAATACATTATCATAGAAAACGGGAAAATTTGTATCATAAAAATGGAAATATCTACTTCCGAAAGTTGATATCTACTTTCCCGAAAAAGTAGATAGATTTTCTACTAAACGGAAAGTAGATTATCGATTTTTGGGGGAATAGATTTTCGAATTTTGGGGAAATATTGCTCAAATTTTGCGAAGTAGATTATCATAGAAAACGGGAAATTTGTATCACAAAAATGGGAAATATCTACTTTCCGGGAAAGTTGAAATAGATAACCAAATTTTCCGAAAATAGATTATCATAGAAAAACGGAAATTTTGGTATCATAAAAAATGGGGAAATACCAACTTTCCGAAAGTTGATAGATAAACCAAATTTAGCCGAAAATAGATTATCATAGGAAAACGGAAATTTGTATCATATGGGATGAAATATCTACTTCCAGGGAAAGTTGATTATCTACTTTCCCGAGAAGTAGATAGATTTTCACTTTTCGGGAAAGTAGATTATCGATTTTTCGGGAATAGATTTTCGAATTTTGGGGGAAATATTACCTAATTTTGCGAAGTAGATTATCATAGAAAACCGGAAATTTGTATCACAAAAATGGGAAATATCTACTTTCCGAAAAGTTGAGTTAGATAAACCAAATTTTCCGAAAATAGATTATCACAGAAAACGGAAATTTGTATCATAAAAAATGGGAAATATCTACTTTCCGGAAAAGTTAGAGTTAGATAAACAACTTTCCGAAAATAGATTATCATAGAAAACGGGAAATTTGTATCATAAAAAAGGAAATATCTATTGAAAGTTGAGTTATCTACTTTCCGAAAAAGTAGATAATTTTCACTGAAAGTAGATTATCGATTTCGGGGAATATTTCGAATTTGGGTATTACCCAATTTTGCGAAGCAGATTATCATAGAAACGGAAATTTGTATCACAAAAATGGGAAATATCTACTTTCCGAAAGTTATTAGATAAACCAAATTCCCGAAAATAGATTATCATAGAAACGGAAATTGTATCATAAAAATATGGAAATATCTACTTTCGCGAAAGTTGGATAGATAACCAAATTTTCCTAAAATAGATTATCATAGAAAACGGGAAATTGTATCATAAAAAATGGGAAATATCTACTTTCCGTTGAGTTAGATAAACAACTTTCCCGAAAATAGATTATCATAGAAAACGGAACATAAAAATGGGAAATATCTACTTTCCAAAAGTTGGAGTCTACTTTCCCTTAGCTGGGGAAAGTAGATTATCGATTTTTCGGGGAATAGATTTTCGAATTTTGGGGAAAATATTACCTAATTTTGCGAAGTAGATTATCATAGAAACGGGAAATTTGTATCAATGGGAAATATCTACTTTCCGGGAAAGTTAGTTAGATAACCAAATTTTCCGAAAATAGATTATCATAGAAAACGGAAATTTGTATCATAAAAAGTGGAAATATCTACTTCTCTCGGAAAAGTTGTTAGATAACCAAATTTTTGCCAAAAATTGATTATCATAGAAAACGGGAAATTTGTATCATATGGGAAATATCTACTTTCCGCGAAAGTTATAGATAACCAAATTTCGCTGAAAATAGATTATCATAGAAAACGGAAATTTGTATCATAAAAAAATGGGAAATATCTACTTTCCGCAAAGTTGAGTTAGATAAACAACCTTTCCCGATAGATTATCATGAAAACGGGAAATTTGTATCATAAAATGGAAATATCTACATTCCGGGAAAGTTAGGTTATCCACTTTCCGAAAAGTAGATTTTTTTCTACTCGAAAGTAGATTATCGATTTTCAAGATTGAATTTTTGGGGGAAATAACCTAATTTAAATGCGAAGTAGATTATCATAGAAAACGGAAATTTGTATCAAAAAAATGGGAAATATCTACTTTCCGAAAGTTAAAGGATAAACAACTTTCCCGAAAATAGATTATCATAGAAAAACGGGAAATTTGTATCATAAAAAAATGGGAAATATCTACTGAAAGTATGTTAGATAACCAAATTTGCCAAAAATAGATTATCACAGAAAACGGGAAATTTGTATCATAAAAAATGGGAAATATCTATCATGAAAGTTGAGTTAAATAAACAACTTTCCCGAAAATAGATTATCATAGAAACGGAAATTTGTATCATAAAATGGGGAAATATCTACTTTCCGAAAGTTTATTCACTTTCCCGAAAAGTAGATAGATTTTTCATTTTCGAAAGTAGATTATCGATTTTTACGGAATAGATTTTCGAATTTGGGGAAATATTACCTAATTTTACGAAGCAGATTATCATAGAAAACGGAAATTTGTATCACAAAATGGAAATATCTACTTTCCGGGAAAGTTGTTAGATAACCAAATTTTCCGAAAATAGATTATCATAGAAAACGGAAATTTGTATCATAAAAATGGAAATATCTCATTTTCCCAGAAAGTTATAGATAAACCAAATCTACCGAAAATAGATTATCATAGAAAACGGAAAGTATCATAAAAAATGGGAAACATCTACTTTCCGCGAAAGAAAGGATAAACAACTTCGGAAAATAGATTATCATAGAAAACAGAAATTTGTATCATAAATATCTACTTTCCGGGAAAGGGTTAGATAAACCAAAATTTGTCGGAAAATAGATTATCATAGAAAACGAAATTTGTATCATAAAAATGGAAATATCTACTTTCCGCGAAAGTGGTTGGATAAACAACTTTCCCGAAAATATATTATACATACGGAAAACGTAAAATTTGTATCAAAAATGGGAAATATCTACTCTCCGGGAAAGTTATTAGATAACCAAATTGAAAAAGATATATCATAGAAAACGGAAATTTGTATCACAAAAATGGGAAATATCTACTTCCGAAAGTTACTAGATAACCAAATTTCCACGGAAAATAGATTATCATAGAAAACGGATTTAGGCAGTATCAAAAAAATGGGAAACATCTTTCTTCCGCGAAAGTTGGTTAGATAAACAGCTTTCCCGAAAATAGATTATCATAGAAACGAAATTTGTAATAAAAAATAGGAAATATCTACTGGGAGTTAGTTATCTACTTTCCCAAAAGATAGATTTTTCACTTTCAAGTAGATTATCGATTTTTCGGAATAGATTTTGAATTTTGGGGAAATATTACCTAATTTAAGGAAGCAGGATTATCATAGAAACGGGAAATTTGTATCAAAAATGGGAAATATCTACTTTCCGAAAGTTGATAGATAACCAAAATTTGCCGAAAATAGATTATCATAGAAAACGGAAATTTGTATCATAAAAATGGGGAAAATATCTACCTTCCGAAAGTTAGGGATATAACCAAATTTGGCAGAATAGATTATCATAGAAACGAAATTTGTATCATAAAAAATGGGAAATATCTACTTTCCGCGAAAGTTACAGTTAGATAAAAACAACTTTCCCGAAAATAGATTATCATAGAAAACGGAAATTTGTATCAAAATGGGAAATATCTACATTCCGGGAAAGTTGAGCGTTCACTTTCCCGAAAAAGTAGATAGATTTTTTACCTTTTCGGGAAAGTAGATTATCGATTTTTCGGGGAATAGATTTTCGAATTTTAGGGGAAAATATTACCCAATTTTATGAAGTAGATTATCATAGAAACGGAAATTTGTATCACAAAAAAATGGGAAATCTACTTTCCGGATATTAGATAAACTTCCGAAAATAGATTATTATAGAAAACCGGAAATTTGTATCATAAAAAATGGGAAATATCTACTTTCCGAAAGTTGTTAGATAAATCAAATTTGCCAAAAATTGATTATCATGAGAAAACGGGAAATTTGTATCATAAAAAATGGGAAACATTTACTTTCCGCGAAAGTTGGTTAGATAACCAAATTTGCCGGAAAATAGATTATCATAGAAAACGGAAAATTTGTATCATAAAAAAATGGGTCTACTTTCCGCAAAGTTGAGTTAGATAACTTTCCGAAAATAGATTATCATAGAAAAACGGGAAATTTGTATCGATAAAAAATGGAAATATCTACCATTCCGGGAAAGTTGATTATTCACTTTCCGAAAAGTAGTTAGATTTTCTCTTTCTCGGAAAGTAGATTATCGATTTTTCGGGGAATAGATTTTCGAATTTTGAGGAAACATTACCTAATTTTGCGAAGCAGATTATCATAGAAAACGGAAATTGTATCACAAAAAAATGGGAAAAATATCTACTTTCCGGGAAAGTTGAGTTAGATAACCAAATTTTCCGAAAATAATTATCATAGAAAAACGGAAAATTTGTATCATAAAAATGGGAACATTCACTTTCCGGGAAAGTTGGTAGATAAACCAAATTTGCCGAAAATAGATTATCATAGAAAACGAAATTTGCAACTCATAAAAATGGGAAATATCTACTTTCCGCGAAAGTTGAGTTAGATAAACAACTTTCCCGAAAATAGATTATCATAGAAAAATTTGTATCATAAAAATGGGAAAATATCTACATTCCGGGAAAGTTGGTTATCTACTTCCCGAAAGTAGATAGATTTTCTACTCGAAAGTAGATTATCGATTTTTGAATAGATTTTCGAATTTGGGGGAAATATTACCTAATTTTGCGAAGTAGATTATCATAGAAAACGGAAAATTTGTATCATAAAAATGGGGAAATATCTACTTTCCGGAAAGTTATTAGATAACCAAATTTGCCGAAAATCAGATTATCATAGAAAACGGGAAATTTGTATCATAAAAATGGGAAATATCTACTTTCCATGAAAGTTGATAAGATAAACAACTTTCTTCCTGAAATACAGATTATCGCAGAAAACGGGAAATTTGTATCATATGGGGAAATATTCACCTCCGGAAAGTTAATAGTCTACTTTCCCGAAAAGTAGATAGATTTTCTACTTTTCGGGAAAGTAGATTATCGATTTTTGGGGAATAGATTTTTCGAATTTTGGGGAAATATTACCTAATTTTGCGAAGTAGATTATCATAGAAAACGGGAAATTTGTATCACAAAAATGGGAAATATCACCTTTCGGAAAGTTATTAGATAAACCAAATTTTCCGAAAATACATTATCATAGAAAACGGAAATTTGTATCATAAAAATGGAAATATCTTCTTCCGAAAGTTGGGTTAGATAACCAAATTTTGCCGAAAATTGATTATCATGAAAACGGAAATTTGTATCATAAAAAATGGAAAACATCTTTCCGCGAAAGTTGGTTGATATATTTCCCCGAAAACAGATTATCATAGAAAACGGTAAATTGTATCATAAAAATGGGAAATATCTACTTTCCGAAAGTTACTAGATAACCAAATTTAAGCCGAAAAATAGATTATCATAGAAACGGAAATTTGTATTATAAAAAATGGGAAATATCTACTTTCCGCGAAAGTTGGCTAGATAAAACATCTCCTGAAAAATAGATTATCATAAAAATCGGGAAATACCATAAAAATGGAAATATCTACTTTCCGGTTGAGCCAGATAACCAAATTTCGCCAAAAACAGATTATCCCATAAAAACGGAAATTTGAACATAAAAAACCGAAATATCTACTTTCCATGAAAGTTGTTAGAAGATAAAACAACTTCCCGAAAATAGATTATCATAGAGAACGGGAAATTTGTATCATAAAAATAGAAATATCAACTTTCCAAAGTTACATTCACTTTCCTGAACCGCCAAAAAGCAGATTATCGATTTTCGGGGGAATAGATTGAATTTGGGGAAATATACCCAATTTGCGAAGTAGACATCATAGAAAAACGGGAAATCTTACCACAAAAATGGGAAACATCTACCTTCCACGAAAGAAATAGATAAACAACTCTTCCCGAAAAAATAGATTATCATAGAAAACGGGAATGAAAACATAAAATCGGAAACATCTACCTTCCGAAAGATTATCCATTTCCCGAAAGTAGACAGATTTTCTACATTTCAAAAGTATTATCGACTTTTGGGGGAACAGAATTTTCGAATCTTGGGGAATATTGCCCAATTCTTATCGAAGTAGATTATCATAGAAACGGAAATTTAGTATCAAAAAAAATGGGAAAATATCCACCCCGGGAAAGTTGATAGATAAACCAAATTTTCCGAAAATAGATTATCATAGAAACGGGAAATTTATATCATAAAAAATGGGAAAACATCCACTTTCCGGGAAAGTTAAGATAACCAAATTTGCCGAAAAATAGATTATCACAGAAAACGGAAATTTGTATCATAAAAATGGAAATATCTACTTTCCACGAAAGCGAAAGAGATAAACAACTCTCCGAAAATAAGATTATCAAGAAAAACGCAAATTTGTATCACAAAAAATGGGAACATTCATACTCTCCGAAAGCGAGTTAGATAACCCAAATTTGCCGAAAATAGATTATCATAGAAAAAAAACGGAAAATTGTATCATAAAAAATGGAAATATCTACTTCACGAAAGTTGAATAGACAAACAACTTTCCCGAAAAATAGATTATCACAGAAAACGGAAATTTGTACAAAAAAATGGGAAAACATCTACTTTCCGGAGAAAGAATATCTAATTCTCCCGAAAAAGTAGATAGATTTTCACTCGAAAGTAGATTATCGATTTTTGGGGAATAGATCGAATTTGGGGGAAATATTGCCCAATTTTGCGAAGCAGATTATCATAGAAAAACGGAAATTTGTATCACAAAAAAAATGGGAAAATATCTACTCTCCGGGAAAGTTGTTAGAATAAACAAACCGAAAATAATTATCATAGAAACGGAAATACCATCATAAAATGGGAATATCTACTTCCGGGAAAGTTGAGTTAGATACCAAATTTGCCGATTATCAAGAAAACGGGAAATTGTATCATAAAAAAAGAAATATCCACTTTCGCGAAAGTTGAGTTAGATAAACAACTTTCCCGAAAATAGATTATTAGAAAACGGAAATATAAACATAAAAAAATGGGAAACATCCACATTCCGAAAGTGAACGCACTTTCCCGAAAAGTAGATAGATTTTACTACTTTTCGAGATTATCGATTTTCGGGGAATAGATTTCGAATTTAAAGAAAATATTACCCAATTTTCGAAGCAGATTATCATAGAAAACGGGAAATTTGTATCACAAAAAATGGGAAATATCTACTTTCCGAAAGTTAAATAGATAAACAAATTCTTCCGAAAATAGATTATCATAGAAAACGGGAAATTTGTATCATAAAAAATGGGAAATATCTACTTTCCGGAAAGTTGTTAGATAAATTCCACAAAATTGATTATCATAGAAAAACGGAAATTTGTATCATATAAAATGGGAAATATCTACTCTTCATGAAAGTTGGTTAGATAACCAAATTTGCCGCCGAAAATAGATTATCATAGAAAACGGGAAAATTTGTATCATAAAAAATGGGAAAATATCTACTTTCCGCAAAAGTTGAGTTAGATAAACAACTTTCCTGAAAATAGATTATCACAGAAAACGGGAAATTTGTATCACAAAATGGGAAATATCTACATTCCGGAAAGTTGACATCCACTTTCCGAAAAGTGATAGATTTTCTACTTTCGAAAGTAGACATCGACTTTCAGAATAGATTTTCGAATTTTGGGGGAAAATATTACCTAATTTTACGAAAGATTATCATAGAAACGGGAATTGAACAAAAAAATGGGAAATATCCACTTCTCGAAAGTTGAATAGATAACCAAATTTTCCGAAAATAATTATCACAGAAAACGGGAATTGTATCATAAAAATGGGAAATATCTACTTTCCGGGAAAGTTATTAGATAAAACAATTTCCCGAAAATAGATTATCATAGAAAACGAAAATTTGTATCATAAAAATGGGAAATATCTACTTCTCCGGGAAAGTTGGTTAGATAAACAAATTCCCTGAAAATAGATTATCATAGAAAACGGGAAATTTGTATCATAAAAAATGGGAAATATCTACATTCCGCGAAAGAAAGTTGGATAAACAACTTCCCGAAAATAGATATTATAGAAAAACGGGAAATTAGATCATAAAAAATGGGAAATAGACTTTCCGAAATTTGGTTAAATAACCAAATTCTTACGAAAATAGATATTATCATAGAAAACGGAAATTTGTATCATAAAAAATGGGAAATATCTACTTTCCGCGAAAGTTGTTAGATAAACAACTTTCCCAAAATAGATTATCATAGAAAAACGGAAATTTGTATCATAAAAATGGGAAATATCTACTTTCCGCGAAAGTTGAGTTAGATAAACAAATTTCCCGAAAAATAGATTATCATCAGAAAACGAAATTTGTATCATAAAAAAAATGGAAAATATCTACTTTTCCGTTAGGATAAACAACTTCTGAAAATAGATTAATACAGAAAACGGAAATGTATACAAAAATGGAAAATATCTACTTTCCGAAAGTTGGTTAGATAACCAAATTTGCCGAAAATAGATTATCAAGAAAACGGGAAATTTGTATCATAAAAATGGGAAATATCTACTTTCCGGGAAAGTTGTTAGATAAACAAATTTCCCGAAAAATAGATTATCATAGAAAACGGGAAATTTGTATCATAAAAATGGGAAATATCTACTTTCCGCGAAAGTTGGTTAGATAACCAAATTTGCCGAAAATAGATTATCATAGAAAACGGAAATTTGTATCATAAAAAATGGAAATATCTACTTTCCGCGAAAGTTGGTTAGATAAACAACTTTCCCGGAAAATAGATTATCATAGAAAACGGGAAATTTGTATCATAAAAAATGGGAAATATCTACTTTCCGGGAAAGTTATAGATAACCAAATTTGCCGAAAATAGATTATCATAAAACGGAAATTTGTATCATAAAAAATGGGAAATATCTACTTTCCGAAAGTTATAGATAAAAAACTTCCCGGAAAATAGATTATCATAGAAAACGGGAAATTTGTATCATAAAAAATGGGAAATATCTACTTTCCAGAAAGTTATTAGATAAACAAATTTCTCCCGAAAATAGATTATTACAGAAAACGGAAATTTGTATCATAAAAATGGGAAATATCCACTTTCCGCGAAAGTTGGTTAGATAAAACAACTTTCCGAAAATAGATTATCATAAAACGGAAAATTTGTATCATAAAAATGGGAAATATCTACTTCCGCGAAAGTTGAGTTAGATAAACAACTTTCCCGAAAATAGATTATCATAGAAAACGGAAATTTGTATCATAAAAAATGGGAAAATATCTACTTTCCGGGAAAGTTGGTTAGATAACCAAATTCTGGAAAATAGATTATCATAGAAAAACGGGAAATTTGTATCATAAAAAATGGGAAATATCTACTTTCCGCGAAAGTTGAGTTAGATAAACAACTTTCCCGGAAAATAGATTATCATAGAAAACGGGAAATTTGTATCATAAAAATGGGAAATATCTACTTTCCGGAAAGATAGGATAAACAAAAAATTTGCCGAAAATAGATTATCATAGAAAACGGAAATTTGTATCATAAAAATGGGAAATATCTACTTTCCGCGAAAGTTGAGTTAGATAAAACAACTTTCCTGAAAATAGATTATCATAGAAAACGGGAAATGTATCATAAAAATGGGAAATATCTACTTTCCGGGAAAGGATAGATAACCAAATTTACAGAAAATAGATTATCATAGAAACGGGAAATTTGTAA
>NW_024747466.1:0-5056 GCF_018991925.1 Homarus americanus
GTACCTGGGAGTGTCAGAGGTGTATCTGGAAGCGTCAGAGGTACGTGGGAAGTGTCAGGGGTGTACCTGGAAGTGTCAGGGGTGGCCTGAAGGCTGAGGTGTACCTGGGAGCCTGAGGTGCCTGGGAGCAAGTTGGGGAGGTGTAACCTGGGAGTAAGCCGGAGGCACCTGGGAGTGTCAGAGGTGTGCCTGGAGGCAAGTCAGAGGCACTTGGGAGTGTCAAGCAGGTGCACCTGGGAGTGTCTGAGGTGTTACCGGGGAGTGTCTGAGCTTTACCTGGGAGCAAGTTCGAGAGTACCTGGCAGTGTCTGAGGTGCACCTGGCTGTGCTTGGGAAGGTGTACCTGGGAGGTCAGCGGTGTACCTGGAGTGCCTGAGGTACCTGGAAGTGGTCAGTGCACCTGGAAGTGCCCAGAGGTGTACCTGAGTGTGTCATTGGTGTAACTGGGAGCAAGTCAGAGGTGCCCAGGAGGTCAGAGGTGTACCTGGAGCAAGTCATTGGTGTACCAGGAGTGTCAGGGGTGTACCTGGAAGTGTCAGAGGTGTTCCTTAGAGTGTCAGAGGTGTACCTGGGAGGTTGGGAGGTGTACCTGGGAGTGTCAGAGGTGTACCTTGAAGTGTCAGAGGTATACCTGGGAGTGTTGGCTGGTGCGCCTCTGGAAGTGTCTGAGGTTCACCTGGAAGTGTCTGAGGTAAAAAGCATGGAATGTCAGAGGTATTCAGTGTCAGAGGTATTTGGTAGCATCATTGGTGTACCTGGAGCAAGCCAGAGGTATTCAAAGTGTCAGGAGGTGTACCTGGGAGTATGAGAGGCACCCAGGGAGTGTCAAAGGTGTACCTGGTGTGAGAAGTGTACCTCGGAGTGTCAGAGGTGTACTGGGATTGTCGGAGGTACCTAGGAGTGTAAGAGGTGTGCCTGGGAGTGTCAGAGGTGCACTCCTGGGAGTGTCAAGAGGAAAATCTGGGAGTGTCTGAGGTGTTACTACAGTGTCTGAGGTGTACCTTGGGAGTGTCACAGGTACCTGGGAGCATCATTGGTGTACCTAGTGAAGTGTCAGGGGTGTACCTGAAGTGTCAGAGGTGTACCTGAGTGTGTCAATAGTACCTGGGAGTGTCAGAGGTAAACCAGGAGTGTCAGAGGTGTACTCAGGGTGTCATTGTACCTGGGAGGCCAGGGGTGTACTGGAAGTGTTGGGGTGGTACCTGGAAGTGTCAGAGGTGGGCCTGGGAGGCCAGAGGTGCCTGGAGAGGTCAGGAGGTGTACTGGGAGCTGTCAGGAGGTGGCCCAGCACTGGAGGTGCAACCAGGTGCCTGAGGCACCTGGGAGACGGGAGGTGTACTGGAGTACGGGAGGTACTCTGGGAGTGCTGGGAGGTGTACCTGGTAGTACTATTGGTGTACCTGGGAGTGTCAGAGGTATCTGAAGTGTTAGGGGTGTACCTGGGAGTATGTGAGGTGTACCTGGTATCAAAGGTGTACCTGGGGAAGGAGAAATGTACCTGAGCACAGAGGTGTGCACCTGGGAGTGTCGGAGGTGTACCTGGGATGCTTGGAGGTGTGCCTGGGAGGTCAGGAGGTGCACTTGGGAGTGTCAAGGCAGCACCCCTGGGAGTGTCTGAGGTGTTACTGGGTGTCTGAGCTACCTGGGAGTGCCTGAGGAGTACCTGGCAGTGTTCGAGGTACCTGGCAGTGTCAAGCGGTGTACCTGGGGAGTGCCTGGGCGGTGTGGCCTGGGAGTATCATTGGTGTACCTGGAAGTGTCAGGGGTGTACTTGGAAGTGTCAGAGGTGTACCTGAGTGTGTTACGATGAATTGGGAGTGTCAGAGGAAACAGGGAGTGTCAGAGGTGTACCTGGGAGTAAGGCTATGTACTAGGAGGTCAGGTGTACCTGGAAGTGTTTGTGTGTTCCTTAGGGAGTGTCAGAGGCACGGGAGGCCAGAGGTACTCTTGAAGTGTCAGAGGCATACCTGGGAGTGCTGGCTGGTGTACCTGGAAGTGTCTGAGGTCTACCTGAAGTGTCTGAGGGTTATGGAATGTCAGAGGGGTGTATCTTGCAGTGTCAGCGGAGTACCTGATGTCATGTGTACCTGGGAGTGTCAGAGGCATACCATGCATCAGAGGTGTAATGTGGGGAGGTCAGAGGTGTACCTGGGAGTGCCGGGGAGGTGCCTGGGAGGTCAGAGGTGTGTGGTAGTGCTGGGGTGGTGTACCTGGGAGTGTCAGAGTTGTACTTGGGAGGTGATTGGCATACCTGGGAGTGTCAGAGGTGTATCTGGAAGTGTCAGAGGTGTACGGAAGTGTCAAGGGTGTACCTGGAAGTGTCAGGGTGTACCTGGAAGTGTTAGAGGTGTACCTGGGAGCCTGAGGTGCACCTGGGATCAAGTCAGAGGTGTACCTGGGAGTGTCAGGTGTAACTGGGAGGCCAGGGTACCTGGAGTCATGCAGGTGTATTCTGGTAGTGTCAGTGGTGTACCTGGGAGGTCAGAGTTGTACTTGGGAGTGCATTGGTGTACCTGGGAGTGTCAGAGGTGTATCTGCAAGGCTGGTGGTGTACCTGGGAGTACCAGAGGTGCACCTGGGAGTGTCAGAGGTGCACCTGGTAGCATAACTGGTCTACCTGGGGAGTGCCAGAGGTGTATTTGGAAGTGTCAGAGGTGTACCTGGGAGCATCAGAGAGGCCCAGGAGCATCGG
Organism: Homarus americanus; assembly: GCF_018991925.1. NCBI lineage: Eukaryota > Metazoa > Arthropoda > Malacostraca > Decapoda > Nephropidae > Homarus > Homarus americanus. Next base: position 2,693 of record NW_024747466.1, read on the forward strand.
GAGGTGTACCTGGGAGTGCTCAGAGGTGTACCTGGGAGTGTCGCTATGTACCTGGGAGTGTCAGAGGTGTACCTGGGAGTGTCAGGAGGTGTACCTGGGAGTGTCAGAGGTTCCTGAGAGTGTCAGAGGTGTACCTGGGAGTGCCAGAGGTGCAACGGGAGAGTCAGAGGTGTACCTGGAAGTGCTTTTCAGATGTGTACCTGGGAATGTTGGCTGGTGTAACTGGGAGTGTCAGAGGTACTTGGAAGTGTCAGGGTGTACCTGGAAGTGTCAGGGGTACCTGGAAGTGTCAGAGGTACCTGGGAGTGCCTGAGGTGTACTTTTTGCAGTGTACCTGTGAGTGTCAGAGGTGTGCCTGGGGAGTGTCAAGGTGTACCTGGGGGTGTCAGAGTGTACCTGGGGTGTCAGAGGTGTGCCTGGGAGTGTCAGAGGTGTTCCTGGAGTGTCAGAGGTGTACTGGGGAGTGTCAGAGGTGTGCCTGGGAGACTCAGGGGTGTGCCTGGAAGTGTCAGATGTGTGCCTGGGAGACACAGGTGCCTGGGAGGTTTGGTACCCTGGGAGTGTCAGAGGTGTACCAGGGAGGTCAGTGGTGTGCCTGGAATGTCACAGGAAATGGGAGTGTCAGAGGTGTATTTGGGAAGTCAGGTGTACCTGGAAGTGTCAGGGGTGTACCTGGAAGTGTCAGAGGTGTACCTGGGAGTGCCTGAGGTGTACTTTGGATTGTCAGAGGTGTACCTGGGGTGTCAGGGTGTAACTGGGAGCAATAGTGTACCTGGAGGTCATAGGTGTATCTGGCAGTGTCAGCGGTGTAACTGGGAGTGTCAGCGGTGCCCGGAGTGTCAGAGGTGTGGCTTGAGTGTCAGGCGTGCACTTGGGAGTGTCACAGGTGCACCTGGGGAGTTATAGATGTAACTGGGAGTGTCGCTGTACCTGGGAGGTTCTGAAGTGTACCTGGCAGTGTCTGGAGGTGTACCTGCAGGTGTCAGGTGTACCTGGGTGTATCAGGGGTGTACCTGGGAGTGTCAGCGGTGTACCTGGGAGTGTCAGAGGTACCTGGGAGTCAGAGGTGTCTTGGGAGTGTCGGAGGAGTACCTGGCAGCGTCAAAGGAGTACCTGGGAGTGTCAGAGGCACAGTGTCAGTGGGGGCCTGGGATGTCAGAGTTGTACTTGGGAGTGTGATTGGTGCTACGGGAGTGTCAGAGGTGTATCTGAAGTGTCAGAGGTGTACCTGGGAGTATCAGAGGTACCTGGAGTGTCAGGGGTGTACCTGGGAGTGTCAGGGGTGTAACTGGGAGTGTCGGAGGTGTAACTGGGAGTGTCAGAGGTGTACCTGGGAGTGTCAGAGAGTACCAGTGTCAGAGGTGTACCTGGGAGTGTCTGAGGTACCTGGGAGCAAGGTCAGGGGAGAACCAGGGAGTGTAGGAGGTGTACCTGGGAGTGTCAGAGGTGAACCAGGGATTGTCAGAGGTGAACCAGGGATTGTCAGAGGTGAACCAGGGAGTGTCTGAAGTGTACCTCGGAGTATCGGAGGTGTACCTGGGAGTATCGGAGGTGTACCTGGGAGGCAGCAGAGGTGTACCTTGAAGTGTCAGAGGTGTACCTGGGAGTGTCAGCTGGTGTACCTGGGAGTGTCAGAGGTACCGGGAGTGTCAGGTGCCTGGGGGTGTCATTGGTGTACTTGGAGTGTCAGAGGTGTACCTGGAAGTGTAGGGGTGTACCTGTTAGTGTCAGGGGTGTACCTGAAGTGTCAGAGGTGCCTGGGAGTGCCTGAGGTGTACCTGGGAGTGTCTGGAGGTACCTGGGAGCGTCAAAGGGTACCTGGGAGAGTCAGAGGTGTACCTGGGAGGTCAGAGGTACCTGGGAGTGTCTGAGGTGTACCTGGGAGTGTCTGAGGCTACCTGGAAGTGTCTGAGGTGTACATGGAATGTCAGAGGTGTATCTTGCAGTGTCAGGGTGTACCTGGGAGTGTCAAGGTGTACCTGGGAGTGTCAGAGGTATGCCTGGGCGTATCAGAGGTACCTGGGAGTGTCAGAGGTGTACCTAGGAGTGTCAGAGGTGTGCCTGGGAATGTCAGGGAGGTGCGTGGTGGTGTCAGTGGTGTGCCTGGGGTGTCAGAGTTGTACTTGCAGTGTGATTGGTGTACCTGGTGTCAGGGGTGTATCTGGGTGTCAGGGTGTGCGTGGAAGTGTCGGGGTGTACCTGGAAGTGTCAGGGGTGTGCCTGGAAGTGTCAGGGTGTGCCTGGGAGTGCCTGAGGTGAACCTGGGAGTGTCAGAGGTGTGCCTGGGGTGTCGGAGGTGTGCCTGGGAGTGTCAGAGGGTGTGCCTGGTGTCAGAGGTGCACGGGAGTGTCACAGGTGCACCTG
>NW_024747467.1:0-7500 GCF_018991925.1 Homarus americanus
TGTACACCCCAGCCTTCACTGTTATACACCTGGTATAGTGACCAAGTGTAGTACACACACACTGTACACCCCAGCCTCACTGTTATACACCTGGTATAGTGACCAAGTGTAGTACACACACACCGTACACCCCAGCCTTCACTGTTATATACACCTGGTGGTAGTGACCAAGTGTACTACACACACACTGTACACCCCTGTGCCTTCACTGTTATACCTGGTATAGTGACCAAGTGTACTACTACCACACCGTACACCCCAGCTCACTGTTATACACCTGCTGGTATAGTGACCAAGTGTACTACACACACACTGTACCCCAGCCTTCACTGTTATACACCCGGTATAGTGACCAAGTGTACTACACACACACCGTACACCCCAGCCTTCACTGTTATACACACCTGGTATAGTGACCAAGTGTACTACACACACACTGTACACCCCAGCCTTCACTGTTATACACCTGGTATAGTGACCAAGTGTACTACACACACACACTGTACAATCCCAGCCTTCACTGTTATACACCTGGTATAGTGACCAAGGTACTACACACACACTGTACACCCCAGCCTTCACTGTTATACACCCGGTATAGTGACCAAGTGTACTACACACACACTGTACACCCCAGCCTTCACTATACACCTGGTATAGTGACCAAGTGTACTACACACACACTGTACCCCAGCTCACTGTTATACACCTGGTATAGTGACCAAGTGTAGTACACACACACTGTACACCCCAGACTTCACTGTTATACACCTGGTATAGTGACCAAGTGTACTACACACACACCGTACACCCCAGCCTTCACTGTTATACACCTGGTATAGTGACCAAGTGTACTACACACACACACCGTACACCCCAGCCTTCACTGTTATACACCCGGTATAGTGACCAAGTGTACTACACACACACTGTACACCCCAGCCTTCACTGTTATACACCTGGTATAGTGACCAAGTGTACTACACACACACTGTACACCCCAGCCTTCACTGTTATACACCTGGTATAGCACCAAGTGTAGTACACACACACTGTACACCCCAGACTTCACTGTTATACACCTGGTATGACCAAGTGTACTACACACACACTGTACACCCCAGCCTTCACTGTTATACACCTGGTATAGTGACCAAGTGTAGTACACACACACGGCCACCCCAGCCTTCACTGTTATACACCTGGTATAGTGACCAAGGTACTACACACACACTGTACACCCCAGCCTTCTCACTGTTATACACCTGGTATAGTGACCAAGTGTACTACACACACACTGTACACCCCCAGCCTTCACTGTTATACACCTGGTATAGTGACCAAGTGTAGTACACACACACACTGTACACCCAGCCTTCACTGTTATACACGTGGTATAGTGACCCTCAAGTGTACTACACATCACACTGTACACCCCAGCCTTCACTGTTATACACACCTGGTATAGTGACCAAGTGTAGCACACACACACTGTACACCCCAGCCTCTTCACTGTTATACACCTGGTATAGTGACCAAGGTACTACACACACACTGTACACCCCAGCCTTCTCACTGTTATACACCCGGTATAGTGACCAAGTGTACTGGCACACACACTGTACACCCCAGCCTTCATCACGTTATACACCTGGTAAGTAGCAATTCAAGTGTACTACACACACACTGTACACCCCAGCCTTCACTGTTATACACCTGGTATAGTGACCAAGGTAATTACACACACACTGTACACCCCAGCCTTCACTGTTATACACCTGGTAGAGTGACCGCGTACTACACACACTGTACACCCCAGCCTTCACTGTTATACACCTGGTATAGTGACCAAGTGTAGTACACACACACTGTACACCCCAGCCTCTCACTGTTATACACCTGGTATAGTGACCAAGTGGCATACACACACTGTACACCCCAGCCTTCACTGTTATACACCTGGTATAGTGACCAAGTGTACTACACACACACTGTACACCTTAGCCTTCACTGTTATACACCTGGTATAGTGACCAAGTGTACTACACACACACCGTACACCCCAGCCTTCACTGTTATACACCTGGTATAGTGACCAAGTGTACTACACACACACTGTACACCTGTGACTTCACTGTTATACACCCGGTATAGTGACCGCGTACTACACACACACTGTACACCCCAGCCTTCACTGTTATACACCTGGTATAGTGACCATGTAGTACACACACTGTACACCCCAGCCTTCACTGTTATACACCTGGTATAGTGACCAAGTGTACTACACACACACTGTACACCCCAGCCTTCTCACTGTTATACACCCGGTATAGTGACCAAGTGTACTACACACACACTGTACACCCCAAGTAGCCTTCACTGTTATACACACCTGGTATAGTGACCAAGGTACTACACACACTGTACACCCCAGCCTCACTGTTATACACCTGGTATAGTGACTAAGGTACTACAATACACACACACTGTACACCCCAGCCTTCACTGTTATACACCTGGTAGTGACCAAGTGTACTACACACACACTGTACACCCCAGCCTCTCACTGTTATACACCTGGTATAGTGACCAAGTGTAGTACACACACACTGTACACCCCAGCCTTCACTGTTATACACCTGGTATAGTGACCGCGTAGTACACACACACTGTACACCCCAGCCTTCACTGTTATACACCTGGTATAGTGACCAAGTGTACTACACACACACACTGTAATAATCTCCCAAAGCCTTCACTGTTATACACCTGGTATAGTGACCAAGTGTACTACACACACACTGTACACCCCAGCCTTCACTGTTATACACCTGGTATAGTGACCAAGTGTACTACACACACTGTACACCCAGCCTTCACTGTTATACACACCTGGTATAGTGACCAAGTGTACTACTACCACACACTGTACACCCCAGCCTTCACTGTTATACACACCTGGTATAGTGACCAAGTGTACTACACACACACCGTACACCCCAGCCTTCACTGTTATACACCTGGTATAAGTGACCAAGTGTAGTACACACACACCGTACACACCCCAGCCTTCACTGTTATACACCTGGTATAGTGACCAAGTGTAGTACACACACACCAAATAACTCCCCAGCCTTCACTGTTACACGCGGGTATAGTGACCAAGTGTACTACACACACACTGTACACCCCAGCCTTCACTGTTATACACCTGGTATAGTGACCATGTACCACACACACACTGTACACCCCAGCTCACTGTTATACACCTGGTATAGTGACCAAGTGTAGTACACACACACTGTACACACCAGCCTCACCGTTATACACCCGGTATAGTGACCAAGTGTACTACAATAACACACCGTACAACACCCCAGCCTTCACCGTTATACACCTGGTATAGTGACCAAGTGTACTACACACACTGTACACCCCAGCTCTTCACTGTTATACACCTGGTATAGTGACCAAGTGTACTACACACACACTGTACACCCCAGCCTTCACTGTTATACACCCTGGTATAAGTGACCAAGTGTAGCACACACACTGCACACCCCCAGCCTTCACTGTTATACACCTGTATAGTGACCAAGTGTACTACACACACACTGTACACCCAGCCTTCACTGTTATACCTGGTATAGTGACCAAGTGTAATACTACACACACACTGCACACCTAGCCTTCACCTGCTATACACCCTATAGTGACCAAGTGTACTACACACACACTGTACACCCCAGCCTTCACTGTTATACACCTGGTATAGTGACCAAGTGTACTACACACACACTGCACACCCCAGCCTTCACTGTTATACACCTGGTATAGTGACCAAGTGTACTACACACACACCGTGTACACCCCAGCCTTCACTGTTATACACCTGGTATATAATTCTCAAGGTACTACACACACACTGTACACCCCAGTTTCTCTCACTGTTATACACCTGGTATAGTGACCATGTACTACACACACACTGTACACCCCAGCCTTCACTACTGTTAGCAATAATCTGGCATAGTGACCAAGTGTACTACACACACTGTACACCCCAGCCTTCACTGTTATACACCTGGTATATGACCAAGTGTACTCACACACACACTGTACACCCCAGCCTTCACTGTTATACACCTGTATAGTGACCAAGGTACTACACCATCAATAACTGTACACCCCAGCCTTCACTGTTATACACCTGGTATAGTGACCAAGTGTAGTACACACACTGTACAATCCCAGCCTCACTGTTATACACCTGGTATAGTGACCAAGTGTAGTACACACACACCGTACACCCCAGCCTTCACTGTTATACACCTGGTATAGTGACCAAGTGTACTACACACACACTGTACACCCCAGCCTTCACTGTTTATACACCTGGTATAGTGACCAAGTGTACTACACACACACTGTACACCCCAGCTCACTGTTATACACCTGGTATAGTGACCAAGTGTACTACACACTCACACTGTACACCCCAGCCTTCACTGTTATACACCTGGTATAGCACTAAGTGTAGTGCCACACCACCGTACACCCCAGCCTTCACTGTTATACACCTGGCAGAAGTGACCAAGTGTACTACACACACACACTGTACACCCCAGCCTTCATTATACAATCTGGTATAGTGACCAAGTGTACTACACACACACTGTACACCCCAGCCTTCACTGTTATACACCTGGTATAGTGACCAAGTGTAGTACACACACACTGTGCCACACCCCAGCCTTCACTGTTATACACCTGGTATAGTGACCAAGGGGTACTACACACACTGTACACCCCAGCCTTCACGTTATACACCTGGTATAGTGACCAAGTGTACTAGCACACACTGTACACCCCAGCCTTCACTGTTATACACCTGGCATAGTGACCCAAGTGTACTACACACACACTGTACACCCCAGCCTCCTTCACTGTTATACACCTGCATAGTGACCAAGCATAGTACACACACACTGTACACCCCAGCCTCACTGCTATACACCCGGGTATAGGGTAATCAAGGTACTACACACACACTGTACACCCCAGCCTTCACTGTTATACACCTGGTATATGCGACCAAAGTGTAGTACACACACACTGTACACCCCAGCCTTCACTGTTATACACCCGGGTATAGTGACCAAGTGTACTACACACACACTGTACACCCCAGCCTTCACTGTTACATATTAACCTGGTATAGTGACCAAGTGTAAGTACACACACACTGTACACCTTCCAGCCTTCACTGTTATACAATCTGGTATATGACCAAGGTACCACACATCAAGGCCCTGTACACCCCAGCCTTCACTGCTATACACCTGGTATAGTGACCAAGTGTACTACACACACACTGTACACCCCAGCCTTCACTGTTATACACCTGGTATAGTGACCAAGTGTAGTACACACACACTGTACACCCCAGCCTTTCACTGTTATACACCTGGTATAGTGACCAAGTGTACTACACACACACTGTACACCCAGCCTTCACTGGATATACACCTGGTATAGTGACCAAGTGTACTACACACACACTGTACACCCCAGCCTTCTTCACTGTTATACACCTGGTATAGTGACCAAGTACTACACACACACTGTACACCCCAGCCTTCTCACTGTTATACACCTGGTATAGTGACCAAGTGTACTACACACACACACCTCCTGTACACCCCAGCCATCACTGCTATACACCTGGTATAGTGACCAAAGTACTACACACACACTGTACACCTAGCCTTCACTGTTATACACACCTGGTATAGTGACCAAGTGTACTACACACACACTGTACACCCCAGCCTTCACTGTTATACACCTGGTATAGTGGACCAAGTGTACTACACACACACTGTACACCCCAGCCTTCACTGTTATACACCCGGTATAGTGACCTCAAGTGTACTACACACACACTGTACACCCCAGCCTTCACTGTTATACACCTGGTAGACCTCAAGGTACTACACACACTGTGCACCCCAGCCTTCACTGTTATACACCCGGTATAGTGACCAAGTGTACTACTACTACCACACTGTACACCTAGCCTTCACTGTTATACACCTGGTATAGTGACCAAGTGTACTACACACACACTGTACACCCCAGCCTTCACTGTTATACACCTGGTATAGTGACCAAGTGTACTACAATACCACACTGTACACCCCAGGCCTCTCACTGTTATACACCTGGTATAGTGACCAAGTGTAGTACACACACACCACACCCCAGCCTTCACTGTTATACACACCTGGTATAGTGACCAAGTACTACACACACACACTGTACACCCCAGCCTTCACTGTTATACACACCTGGTATAGTGACCAAGTGTACACACACTGTACACCCCAGCCTTCACTGTTATACACCCTGGTATAGTGACCAAGTGTAGTACACACACACCGTGTACACCCCCAGCCTTCACTGTTAAGTACACCTTGGTATAGTGACCAAGTGTACTACACACACACTGTACACCCCAGCCTTCTGCCACTGTTATACACCTGGTATAGTGACCATGTAGTACACACACACTGTACAATCTCCCAGCTCACTGTTATACACCTGGTATAGCGGACCAAGTGTACTACACACACACTGTACACCCCAAAGCCTTCCTCACTGTTATACACCTGGTATAGTGACCAAGGTACTACACACACACTGTAAATAATCCCAGCCTCTCACTGTTATGTACACCTGGTATAGTGACCAAGTGTACTACACACACACCGTACACCCCAGCCTCACTGATATACACCTGGTATAGTGACCAAGTGTACTACACACACACTGTACACCCCAGCCTTCACTGTTATACACCTTGGTATAGTGACCAAGGTACTACACACACACTGTACACCCCAGCCTCTTCACTGTTATACACCTGGTATAGTGACCAAGTGTACTACACACACACTGCAAATAACTCCAGCCTTCACTGTTATACACCTGTATAGTGACCAAGTGTACTACACACACACTGTACACCCCAGCCTTCTCACTGTTATACACCTGGTATAGTGACCAAGTGTAGCGCACACACACACACCGTACAATCTCCAGCCTTCACTGTTATACACCTGGTATAGTGACCAAGTGTACTGGCCACACACACACACTGTACACCCCAGCCTTCACTGTTATACACCTGGTATAAGTGACCAAGTGTACCACACATCACACCCTCGTACACCCCAGCTCATCACTGTTATACACCTGTATAGTGACCAAGTGTACTACACACACACTGTACACCCCAGCCTTCACTGTTATACACACCTGGTATAGTGACCAAGTGTACTACTACCACACACACTGCCACCCCAGCCTTCACTGTTATACACCTGGTATAGTGACCAAGTGTACTACACACACACTGTACACCCCAGCCTTCTCACTGTTATACACCTGGTATAGTGACCAAGTGTACTACACACACACTGTACACCCTCCAGC
>NW_024747467.1:12500-57500 GCF_018991925.1 Homarus americanus
AATATAGTAAACCTAGTATTAACAAATAAAAGAAAATATTATCAGGGATATCACAATAAGGAAGAAATCAGGTTCACCATAAATTGGAAACCGAAAAACAATGACAATATGGTCGAGTCCCAGACTTTCGATCGGCGGATTATGAGGGTTAAGAAGGTGCCTGGGTGAGGTCGCCTAGGAACAATCAGGTCAGTCCCTGGTAGGAATGGGTGAGGTCACCTGCAACACAACAATTGATCATGACTATAATATATTCTACTAATTATACTAATAAGCACAGGAACAAAATATACCACACAGAAAAAAATTAGGTCAAATAAGAATGAGCCAAGGTGGTTGACACTAAACTTAAACATGACGCATAGGAATAAGAAAATAATTTATAAGAAATTAAAGGGAGGGCAGGAGCAGCTCAGAAATAGGTATAATGAACTATCTAGGAATGTTAAGAAAAAATCTTAAAAGAGCAAGAAATCCAAGAGCGAATCCCAAAGGGAATTTTCAGGTATGTAAGACAAAGGTCAAGGACAAAAGTGGGGCCTTTAAAGTCCAGAGAGGGAAGTGATCGATGATGGCGAAGAAAATAAGCAAAGCATTAAGCAGCTACTTCTTATCAGTTTTCACAGAAGAAATTCAAGAGGAAATGCCAGAGGTGGAACTGATATTTAGGAAATGATAAGAGAAATTAAAGAACTCTCACTATCAGAAAAGAGGATGTTCTTAAGAAGATAAATAAATTAAAAAGACAAAATCCCCGGGGCCGGATGAAATTTCCCTCGAGGTTTTGAAAAGACTGTGAGGAACAGATTGGCGGACCCCCTCATGAAACCCATTTACAAAATCATTAGACACGAGTTGTGCAGACTTGTGGGAAACAGGCAAATGTAGTACCCATATCCAAGGAGACCAGATCATCAGCGTCAAATTACCTGCCGATCAGTTTGACGTCTTGATAGTGGGAAATTTCTTGAATCAGTCGCAAATAGCATCCGATCGCATTTAGAAGAAAAAAAAATTAATCTACGACTCTCAACTTTTGGGTTTACGAGAAAATCTTGTCTAACAAACCTGCTGACGTTTTTTAGGAGAGTCTATGTGGTAGTAGATAATGGCAAAATTACGATGTTATTTACTAAGACTTTAGCAAAGCATTTGACGGAAATACGCATCAGAAGCTTCTGAGAAAAGTTAAGGCTCATGGTATCGAGAAGTTTTAAGTTGGATAAAATCATGGCTCACCGATAGAACACAGAGGGTCGCATAGATAGTGTTAAATCTGAGTGGGACACTGTAACTAGTTAGGGGTTCCCCAGGGGGTCAGTGGGCCTCTTGTTCATAATCTACAAACAATCTTGATACTGGGATCAGCAGTGACATAAGCAAGATTTCGCGTATGACACAAAAATAGGGCGGCCGATTAATTCCAGGGCAGGATGCAAATGCACTGCAGGGGTTTAAATAAACTGCAGAATTAGTCGAGAATGGCAAATAAATTCAACACCAGCAAGTGCAAAAGCGTGCTTAACGTGGAAGAACAAATACTGTCAATGTATACAACCTTAACAACATCAACCTAGAGAAGTCGACTTGTGAAAGGGCTTAAAGATACTATGAAAGCCCGGACCAACGGCCTAGAGAACAGTGCGTTAATGTTCGAAATAAGGCAAACAGAGTATTAGGTTTTATATCTAGAAGTGTAAGTAATAAAGAGTGCGGTCATATTGCAACTATATCTTAGCGTAGTCAGGCCGCACCTCGATTATGTATTAAGTTCCGGTGCCATTATTATAGAATGGATATCAATTCACTGGAGTCGGTGCAGCGAAGAATGACGAAAATGATTCCGGGACTTAGAAACCTTCCATATCAGGATAGGTTAAAGAAACTAAACTTGCATTCCCTAGAAAGACGAAGAATGCAGGGAGATATGATAGAAGTATTTAATTGGGTGAAAGGAATCAATAAATACGATATAGATAAAGCTGCTTCTTTCCCAAGACTTTAGGGCCTGTAAATCCCATAATTAGTTTTTTCTCTTCCTTCCGCAATTTCTACCCATACAGACTCGGTTCCTATTTCACCCCTTATTGAATTATTAATACAGCATTTTAATGTATCCCAGACGAAGAGTGCGACCCCTCTCCCCTTCCTACCTTCCCTGCCCTGTGGTACTCTGATAAAAAGTTCTTGCTCGCCAGATTCATCCAAGTTTCGGTGATTGCTATGACGTCTACATTCTCGGTACATGCAACTGCTCTCAGCAAGTCTATTTTATTTCTAACGCTCCTACTGTTTGTATAGTATACATTTGAACCTACCCTTCCCTGGTCCTGTTTTACCCCTTGTCCTGAGAAACTAATTTTACCTCCCAGGACCTGCTTGTTTTTTGACTCCTCTTACCCTGACCTCTCTACTAGCGAAACTCCCCCTTTGGAATGACAAATTCACTCTCCATGGATGCAGACAACGTCCTTACCCCCGCGCGAGACAAGTGTACTCCGTCACGACTGTACAGGTAGTCGTTGCCATAGAATGGTTGCCAGTTATCAATGAACGCCCAACCATTGCTTGCACAATGTTTTTCCAGTTGGCAATTTATAGCAATTGCCCTGGACAGCCATTCACCGCCAACTCCTCTTCTAGGCAAGACACCACATACTATCGGGATCCTCCCTAACTCTAACCTTCCTAGCGCCTCCTTGTACCTCTTGAAAAGTTCCTCCTCTAACCTTACCTATGTCGTTTCCTCCCACACTAAGACACACTACTGGCTGTACCCTTCCTGACAAAATCCTATCTATCCTCTCAGCTACACGCCCTATCAGCCCCAGGAAAACACACCCTAGTCCTACGCTATCTCTTGCACAAAGTCCTATCTAAAACCTCACCTGGCTGTCCCCAACTCCCACGACCTTACCATTGGGCAGGGTCTGAACAACTGCCCTTTCTCTCCTGACACCACACCGTCTTGCCTCTTCTCTTCCTCGCCAGCTTCCTCCAACACTTGGCAGGAGTTACTGCACTCTACACCCTGGTCAGCTTTCCCGAGTCTGACCCTAGTCCCCTTGGAGACAACCACTCTCCACCCCTGCTCCTCCTGACCCTCCTTTAAAACGTCTATCTCTCTCCTCAACTGCTCCAGCTGACTTAACAGAGTGGCCGGGGGGTCGTGTTTCCTCACACCTCCCTCTTCCCCACAACAACTACGGCCCACGGCGGCCATTTTTTATGGTCACTAACACGAGCACTTAGGGGCACGTCCTCTCCAAGCAGCTAGGTAGCTGCTGAAGGGAGATAGGATGGAATTAGTTCTCAAATAGGGTGGTGGACGAGTGGAACAAGCTTAGCAAATTTGTTGTAAGTGCTGGAACTCTGGAAAGTTTTAAAAGGAGGCTGGATAGATTCATGGATGATAGAGAGTGGTAGTAACTCTCGACAGGGCGCTGCCATGCCTGGCAACCGACCTATTGCAGACTCCTTATTTTCTTATGTTCTTATGTAAACCTAAAAATACTGGGACCCATTAATACTAAACCCTAGTTAGGTTAGGTTAGGTTAGGTTAGGTTAGGTTAGGTTAGGTTAGGTTAGGTTAGGTTGGGTTAGGTGCCAGTTTAGGATTAATTTAACAGCGGTTTCATTAAATATTCACACGTATACTTGTTCAAACACAGTCCACACGGCTTAACCTAACCTAACCTGACCTGACCATTCGGGTGAAGTCATAGTACAAATGGATTAAGTTAAGATTCACCTCGAGATAATCTCCTGAGCCTCCCCCACATAATAGGCAAAATATTATCATTGTGATGTTTGTGTAATTTTTCAGATCACCGGCCCGTACAAACTAGTTCACACGGCTCATGTTGTCTGCTTACCAAGTCTATTATGTACTTCAGTCAGCGTGTTTGGGGCGAGCGTTATATTGGCGAGTGTGGTATTGGCGAGTGTGGTATTGGCGAGTGTGGTATTGGCGAGTGTGGTAATGGCGGTGTGGTATTGGCAGTGTGGTATTGGCGAGTGTGGTATTGGCGAGTGTGGTATTGGCAGGTGTGGTAATGGGTGCGAGTGTGGTAATGGCGAGTGTGGTAATGGCGAGTGTGGTATTGGCGAGTGTCGTATTGGCGAGTGTGTTATGGCGAGTGTGTTAATGGCGAGTGTGGTATTGGCGAGTGTGTCGTATTGGCGAGTGTGTTATTGGCGAGTGTTATTGGCGAGTGTGTTATTGGCGAGTGTGGTATTGGCGAGTGTGGTATTGGCGAGTGTGGTATTGGCAGTGGTATTGGCGGGTGTGGTGGCGGGTGTGGTATTGGCGGGTGTGGTATTGGCGAGTGTGTGTATTGGCGAGTGTGGTATTGGCGAGTGTGGCATTGGCAGTGTGGTATTGGCGGGTGTGGTATTGGCGGGTGTGGTATTGGCGGGTGTGGTATTGGCGAGTGTGGTGGCGAGTGTGGTATTGGCAGTGTGGTATTGGCAGTGTGGTATTGGCAGAGTGTGTTATTGGCGAGTGTGGTATTGGCGAGTGTGGTATTGGCGGTGTGGTATTGGCAGTGTGGTATTGGCGAGTGTGTGTTGGCGGGTGTGGTGTTGGCGGGTGTGGTATTGGCGTGTGTGGTATTGAGTGTGGTATTGAGTGTGTGGTATTGGCGAGTGTGGTATTGGCGAGTGTGGTATTGGCGAGGTGGTGGCGAGGTGTGTTATTGGCGAGTGTGGTGTTGGGAGGTGTGGTATGGCGAGTGTGGTATTGGCAGGTGTGTTAATTGCAAAGTCTAAAATACAAAAAAAAAATTCATCATCACAAATGGTTGTATGGCTCTCTCTCTCTCTCTCTCTCTCTCTCTCTCTCTCTCTCTCTCTCTCTCTCTCTCTCTCTCTCTCACCCTGAGGCCACATAACAATGGGCAGCAGGTTAGTCACATCCTCATTACCTGCTGTTAGGCCTTAATGTTGATAGTTAATACGAGCTGTCAGAAAATAGAGGAACCTGGTACAATAACACGTGAACAGGTGGTTAGTGTGGTACAATAACACGTGAACAGGTGGTTAGTGTGGTACAATAACACGTGAACAGGTGGTTAGTGTGGTACAATAACACGTGAACAGGTGGTTAGTGTGGTACAATAACACGTGAACAGGTGGTTGTGGTACAATAACACGTGAACAGGTGGTTAGTGTGGTACAATAACACGTGAACAGGTGGTTGGTGGTACAATAACACGTGAACAGGTGGTTATTGGTACAATAACACAAGTGGTTAGTGTGGTACAATAACACGTAGACAGGTGTTAGTGTGGTACCGTGTTCTGATTGTCTCTTGAGCTGGGTCACACTACACCAGTCTCCTGGCCGGGTCACACTTCACCAGTCTCCCGGGCGGGTCACACTACACCAGTCTCCGGGGGCGGGTCACACTACACCAGTCTCCGGGGCGGGTTACCCACACCAGTCTCCGGTGCGGGTCACACACACCAGACTGCTGGGCGGGTCACACTACACCAGTCTCCGGTGCAGGTCACTACACCAGACTGCTGGGCGGGTCACCACACCAGTCTCGGTGCGGATCACACTACACCAGACTGCTGGGCGGGTCACACTACACCAGTCTCCGTGCGGGTCACACTACACCAGACTGCTGGGCAGGTCACACTACACCAGTCTCCGTGCGGGTCACACTACACCAGACTGCTGGGCGGGTCACACCACCAGTCTCCGGGCGGGTTACACTACATCAGACTGCTGGGCGGGTCACACCACCAGTCTCCGGGGCGGGTAACACTACACCAGACTGCTGGGAGGTCACACTAATCTCCGTGCAGGTCACACCACACCAGTCTCAGGGCAGGTCACACTACACCAGTCTCGGGCGGGCACACCCAGACTCCAGGGGCGGGTCACACTACCAGTCTCCGGTGCGGGTCACACTACCAGACTGCTGGGCGGGTCTACACATCTCTGGTGCGGGTCACACTACACCAGACTGCTGGGCGGGTCACACTACACCAGACTGCTGGGCGGATCACACTACACCAGTCTCCGGTGCGGGTCACACTAAGACTGCTGGGCGATCACACCACCAGTCTCAGTGCGGGTCACACTACACCAGACTGCTGGGCGGATCACACTACACCAGTCTCCGGTGCGGGTCACACTACACCAGACTGCTGGGCGGGTCACACTACACCAGACTGCTGGGCGGGTCACACTCCATAACTGACCTCAGGTAAAACACCAATAACATCATTTGAAACATAATTACGTGAATAATTACGTTGCCCGCTGCTCACTGACCGTCATTAGAAAACTTAATTAAAATCCCACACCTGATAATAGTGTGTCAGAGTTGTCCTCACCGACCTGTGTTACTGTCCCGATGGGCTCTTAACCCTAACCTAACCTAACTAACTCAACCTAACCTCCTTAACTCAACCCCTAACCTAACCTAACCTCTTCTAACCTAACCTAACTCAACCTAACCCAACCTAACCTAACCAATCCCAACCTAACCTGACGCCCAAGGTAAGGTTGGGTATTCAAATCATCAGGTGATATAAACTCTGGGTGGATTAACTCGAGGCAATTCTTTAGTGTCACGACCAACACTGTGAGAGTTAGTAGAGGTGACTCACACAACAGAGATGTGTAGAGATTGACTCACACGACAGAGATGTGTAGAGGTGACTCACACAACAGAGATGTGTTGTGGTGACTCACACGACAGAGATGTGTGGTGGTGACTCACAACAGAGATGTGGTGGTGACTCACACAACAGAGATGTGTAGTGGTGACTCACACAACAGAGATGTGTGGTGGTGACTCACACAACAGAGATGTGTAGTGGTGACTCACACAACAGAGATGTGTGGGGTGACTCACACAACAGAGATGTGTGGGGTGACTCACACAACAGAGATGTGTAGGGTGACTCACACAACAGAGATGTGTGGAGGGTGCACAACAGAGATGTGTGGTGACTCACACAACAGAGATGTGTAGTGGTGACTCACCAACAGAGATGTGTAGTGGTGACTCACACAACAGAGATGTGTGGTGGTGACTCACAACAGAGATGTGTGGGGTGACTCACACAACAGAGATGTGGTGGTGACTCACACAACAGAGATGTGTAGTGGTGACTCACACAACAGAGATGTGTAGTGGTGACTCACACAAAGATGTGTAGTGGTGACTCACACAACAGAGATGTGTAGTGGTGACTCACACAACAGAGATGTGTAGTGGTGACTCACACAACAGAGATGTGTAGTGGTGACTCACACAACAGAGATGTGTGGTGGTGACTCACACGACAGAGATGTGGTGGTGACTCACACGACAGAGATGTGTAGTGGTGACTCACACAACAGAGATGTGTAGTGGTGACTCACACAACAGAGATGTGTAGTGGTGACTCACACAACAGATGTGGAGGTGACTCACACAACAGTGTGTAGTGACCACACAACAGATGTGTAGCGATGACTCACACAGCAGAGATGTGTAGAGATGACTCACACAGGAGATGTGGGGTGACTCACACAACAGAGATGTGTAAAGGTGTGTGACGTGACTTACACACCAGAGATGTGTAGACGTGACTCGCACACCAGAGATGTGTAGAGGTGTGTGACGTGACTCACACACCAGAGATGTGTAGAGGTGTGTGACGTGACTCACACACCAGAGATGTGTAGAGGTGTGTGACGTGACTCACACACTGTCACAGATGGTGTTTGTGAACCCATATATTGCGGCCGCTTTCTGACTCTCGGTCCGTCACCTGCTGAGTTTAACCAAAGCTACAGCGACCGTCTGATGACTTAACTTGGTAAACAAAGCCAGTTACTGCCAGGCTGTGTGAATCATTCTATCGGTTAGGTTAGGTTATCTAGTAATTACCTCATTATATAATTATATCTTATCCTATAATCATCGTCTACGGTAATTTAGATTCATAATTAGATGAAGGTAACACTGCCCTACACCCCAGCCTCACCATAACACAACCCCGCCTCCACCAACACACCCGCCTCCGCCTACTCACCATAACACCCCCGCCTCACCATAACACACCCCGCCTCCTCCAGCCTCACCATAACACACCCCTTATCACCTCCCCGCCTCACCATAACCCTGCCTCACCATAACCCCCGTCTCACCATAACACACCCCCGCCTCACCAACACCCCGCCTCACCCAACACACCCCAGCCTCACCATAACACAACCCCCCCGCCTCACCATAACACACCCCACCCACCGCCTCACCATAACACCCCCTGCCTCACCATAACACACCCCTGCCTCACCATAACACAACCCCGCCTCACCATAACACACCCCGCCTCACCATAACACAACCCCGCCTCACCATAACACACCCCAGCCTCACCATAACACACCCCGCCGCCTCACCATAACACAACCCTGCCTCACCATAACACACCCCTGCCCACCATAACACAACCCCTGCCTCACCATAACACACCCCGCCTCACCCATAACACAACCCGCCTCACCATAACACACCCCGCCCACCATAACACAACCCCTGCCTCACCATAACACACCCCCTGCCTCACCATAACACACCCCCGCCTCACCACATAACACACCCCTGCCTCACCATAACACAACCCCGCCTCACCATAACACACCCCTGCCTCACCATAACACACCCCCCGCCTCACCATAACACACCTGCTCACCATAACACACCCCTGGCCTCACCATAACACACCCCCGCCCACCATAACACACACCCCCGCCTCACCATAACACCCCCGCCTCACCACAACACACCCCTGCCTCACCATAACACACCCCTGCCTCACCATAACACACCCCCTGCCTCACCATAACACACCCCCTGGCCTCACCATAACACACCCCTGCCCCACCATAACACACCCCCTGCCTCACCATAACACACACCCCGCCTCACCACATAACACACCCCTGCCTCACCATAACACACCTGCCTCACCATAACACACCTCCGCCTCACCATAACACACCCCTGCCTCACCATAACACACCCCGCCTCACCATAACACACCCCCGCCTCACCATAACACACCCCTGCCTCACCATAACACACCCCTGCCTCACCATAACACACCCCCGCCTCACCATAACACACCCCTGCCTCAACACAACAACCCCCGCCTCACCATAACACACCCCTGCCTCACCATAACACACCCCTGCCTCACCATAACACACCCCTCGCCTCACCATAACACAACCCCGCCTCACCATAACACACCCCTGTCTCACCATAACACACCCCTGCCTCACCATAACACACCCCTGCCTCACCATAACACACACCCGCCTCACCATAACACACCCCTGCCTCACCATAACACAACCCCCGCCTCACCATAACACACCCCCGCCTCACCATAACACAACCCCTGCCTCACCATAACACACCCCTGTCTCACCATAACACACCCCAGCCTCACCATAACACACCCCGCCTCACCATAACACACCCCCTGCCTCACCATAACACACCCCTGCCTCACCATAACACAACCCCGCTCACCATAACACACCCCTGCCTCACCATAACACAACCCCGCCTCACCATAACACACCCCTGCCTCACCATAACACACCCCTGCCTCACCATAACACACCCCTGGCCTCACCATAACACACCCTGTCTCAATATAACACACCCCTGCCTCACCATAACACACCCCTGCCTCACCATAACACACCCCTGCCTCACCATAACACACCCTGTCTCACCATAACACACCCCTGTCCACCATAACACACCCCTGTCTCACCATAACACACCCCTGCCTCACCATAACACACACCCCCCGCCTCACCATAACACACCCCTGCCTCACCATAACACACCCCTGTCTCACCATAACACACCCTGTCTCACCATAACACACCCCTGCCTCACCATAACACACCCTGCCTCACCATAACACACCCTGCCTCACCATAACACACCCTGCCCTCACCATAACACACCCCTGTTCACCATAACACACCCCAGCCTCACCATAACACACCCCCTGCCTCACCATAACACAACCCCTGCCTCACCATAACACACCCCTGCCTCACCATAACACAACCCCTGCCTCACCATAACACACCCCTGCCTCACCATAACACACCCCAGCCTCACCATAACACAACCCCTGCCCACCATAACACACCCCATAACACACCCCAGCCTCACCATAACACACCCCCTGCCTCACCAACACACCCCCTGCCTCACCATAACACACCCCCCGCCTCACCATAACACACCCCTGCCTCACATAACACACCCCCGCCTCACCATAACACACCCCTGCCTCACCATAACACACACCCCTGCCTCACCATAACACACCCCCCGCCTCACCCATAACACACCCCGCCTCACCATAACACACCCCGCCTCATATAACACACCCCTGCCTCACCATAACACACCCCCTGCCTCACCATAACACACCCTGCCTCACCATAACACACACCCCTGCCTCACCATAACACACCCCCTGCCTCACCATAAACACACCCCTGCCTCACCATAACACACCCCTGCCTCACCATAACACACCCCTGCCTCACCATAACACACCCCTGCCTCACCATAACACACCCAGCCTCACCATAACACACCCCAGCCTCACCATAACACACCCCCGCCTCACCATAACACACCCCTGCCTCACCATAACACACCCCTGCCTCACCATACACACCCCTGCCTCACCATAACACACCCCTGTCAACATAACACACCCCGCCTCACCAACACACCCCCTGCCTCACCATAACACAACCCCTGCCTCACCATAACACAACCCAGCCTCACCATAACACACCCCAGCCTCACCATCACACACCCCTGCCTCACCATAACACACCCCTGCCTCACCATAACACACACCCTGCCTCACCATAACACACCCTGCCTCACCATAACACACCCTGCCTCACCATAACACACCCCTGCCTCACCATAACACACACCCCTGCCTCACCATAACACACCCCTGTCTCACCATAACACACCCCTGCCTCACCAAACACACCCCGCCTCACCATAACACACCCCGCCCACACCGCCTCACCATAACACACCCCCTGCCTCACCATAACACACCCCCGCCTCACCATACAACCCCTGCCTCACCATAACACACCCCTGTCTCACCATAACACACCCCCGCCTCACCATAACACACCCCTGCCTCACATAACACACCCCTGCCTCACCATAACACACCCCGCCTCACTATAACACACCCCTGCCTCACCATAACACACCCCTGCCTCACCATACACCCCGCCTCACCATAACACACCTCCGCCTCACCATAACACACCGCCTCACCATAACACACCCCGCTCACCATCAACACCCCCCTGCCTCACCATAACACACCCCTGCCTCACCATAACACACCTCCGCCTCACCATAACACCCCAGCCTCACCATAACACACCCCGCCTCACCATAACACACCCTGCCTCACCATAACACACCCCCGCCTCACCATAACACACCCCTGCCTCACCATAACACACCCCGTCTCACCATAACACACCTCCGCCTCACCATAACACACTCCCCGCCTCACCATAACACACCTGCCTTGCCTTCGCAAGCGAGATGTCACAGGTTCGATTCCCGCCGGTGGAAGTTGTTTGACATACTTCCTAGCACCCATTAGTCCCTGTTCACCTAGCAGTAAAGTAGGTACCTGGTAAGTCGAAAGTTGCGAATTCAGATTCAGGACAAGTTGTTGGAGTTTCCAATAACTTGATGACATAAACCACTGACTCTTCAGGCTTCATGCCCTGACTCTTCAGGCTTCATGCCCTTCACTATGAGACATAAAGGCAAGCATGAACTTAGCATGCTTCCTGTTGGGCACTGTAAACTCTCTGCGCTTCACTCATTACCAAGGATGTAGGGAGTGACCAAAAAAAAAAAAATATGTAGAGAGGTTTTCACTATGACCTGACGCTGCCACTCGTTCTGTAAGGTGGGTGAGGGCAACACTGTAAGGTGGGTAGGGGCGACACACTGTAAGGTGGGTGAGGGCGACACTGTGGTGGGGCGACACACTGTAAGGTGGGTGAGGGGCGACACACTGTAAGGTGGGTGAGGGGCGACACACTGTAAGGTGGGTGAGGGGCGACACACTGTAAGGTGGGTGAGGGGCGACACACTGTGGGGTGGGGGTGAGGGGCGACACACTGTAAGGTGGGGTGAGGGGCACACACTGTAAGGTGGGTGAGGGGCGACACACTGTAAGGTGGGTGAGGGGCGACACACTGTAAGGTGGGTGAGGGCGACACACTGTAAGGTGGGTGAGGGGCGACACACTGTAAGGTGGGTGAGGGGCGACACACTGTAAGGTGGGTGAGGGCGACACTGTGGTGGGTGAGGGCGACACACTGTAAGGGGTGAGGGGCGACACACTGTAAGGTGGGTGAGGGCGACACACTGTAAGGTGGGTGAGGGCGACACACTGTAAGGTGGGTGAGGGCGACACACTGTAAGGTGGGTGAGGGCGACACACTGTAAGGTGGGGAGGGCGACACACACTGTAAGGTGAGGGGCGACACACTGTAAGGTGGGTGAGGGCGACACACTGTAAGGTGGGTGAGGGCGACACACTGTAAGGTGGGTGAGGGGCACACTGTGGGGTGGGTGAGGCGACACACTGTAGGTGGGTGAGGGGCACACTGTAAGGTGGGTGGACACACTGTAAGGTGGGTGAGGGCGACACCTGTAAGGTGGGTGAGGCGACACACTGTGGTGTGGGTGAGGGCGACACACTGTAAGGTGGGTGAGGGGCGACACTGAGTGGGTGAGGGCAAGGTGGGTGAGGGGCGACACCTGGGGTTAGGTGGGTGAGGGGCACACTGTAAGGTGGGTGAGGGCGACCTGTAAGGTGGGTGAGGGCTGACCTGTAAGGTGGGTGAGGGCGACATGAGGGTAGTGGTGGGAGAACACTGTAAGGTGGGTGAGGGCGACACTGTAGGTGGGTGAGGGCGACACTAAGGTGGGTGAGGCGACACACTGTAAGGTGGGTGAGGGCGACTGTAAGGTGGGGAGGCAGGGGTGAGGGAGTGTGGGGGGGCGACACATGGGGTGGGGCACACTGTAAGGTGGGTGAGGGCAGCCTGTAAGGTGGGTGAGGGCGACACACTGAGGTGGGTGAGGGCGACACTTGGTGGGTGAGGGTGGGAACTGGTGGTGGGGCGACACTGTAAGGTGGGTGAGGGCGACACACTGTAAGGTGGGTGAGCAACACTGTAAGGTGGGTGAGGGCGACACTGTAAGGTGGGTGAGGCGACACACTGTAAGGTGGGTGAGGCGAGCACTGTAAGGTGGGTGAGGGGCGACCACTGTAAGGTGGGTGAGGGGCGACACGGGTGGGGTGCCTGTAAGGTGGGTGAGGGCGACACATGTAAGGTGGGTGAGGGCGACACTGTAAGGTGGGTGAGGGCGACACCATGGGTGGGTGAGGGCGACACTGTAAGGTGGGTGAGGGCGGCACCTGTAAGGTGGGTGAGGCGACACTGTGGGGGTGGGGGGGCACACTGTGAGGTGGGTGAGGGGCGACAGTGGGGAGGTGGGTGAGGAGGACTGTAGGTGGTGCAGGTGCTGTAAGGTGGGTGAGGCGACACTGTAAGGTGGGTGAGGGGCGACACACTGTAAGGTGGGTGAGGCGACCTGTAAGGTGGGTGAGGGCAGTAAGGTGGGTGAGGGCGGACACTGTAAGGTGGGTGAGGGCGACACTGTAAGGTGGGTGAGGGGCGACACTCTGGGTGGGTGAGGGCAACACTGTAAGGTGGGTGGGGCACTTGGGTGGGTGAGGGCGACACTAAGGTGGGTGAGGGGCGACACAGGTGGGTGAGGGCGCACTGTGGTGGGTGAGGGCGCACCTGTAAGGTGGGTGAGGGCGACACACTGTAAGGTGGGTGAGGGACACTGTAAGGTGGGTGGGGCCTGTAAGGTGGGTGAGGGCGACACCTGTAAGGTGGGTGAGGGCGACACATGAAGGTGGTGAGGGCGAAACACACTGTAAGGTGGGTGAGGGCGCCACTGTAGGTGGGTGAGGGCGACACACTGTAAGGTGGGTGAGGGGCGACACACAAGGTGGGTGAGGGACAACTTAAGGTGGGTGAGGGCGACACACTGTAAGGTGGGTGAGGAATGGTGAGGGCGACACCTGTAAGGTGGGTGAGGGCGCGGTGGGGGTGGGGCGACACACTGGGTGGGTGGGACATGAGGTGGGGAGGGCGACCTGTAGGTGGGTGAGGGGCGACACACTGTAAGGTGGGTGAGGGCGACACACTGTAAGGTGGGTGAGGCGACACACTGGGTGGGTGAGGGCGACACACTGTAGGTGGGTGAGGGGCGACACACTGTAAGGTGGGTGAGGGCGACACACTGTAAGGTGGGTGAGGGGACCTGTAAGGTGGGTGAGGGCGACACACTGTAGGTGGGTGAGGGCGACACACTGTAGGTGGGTGAGGGCGACACACTGTAAGGTGGGTGAGGGCGACACACTGTAAGGTGGGTGAGGGGCGACACACTGTAAGGTGGGTGAGGGCGACACACTGTAAGGTGGGTGAGGGCGACACACTGTAAGGTGGGTGAGGGCGACAGTGGGTGGGCGACACACTGTAAGGTGGGTGAGGGCGACACACTGTAAGGTGGGTGAGGGCGACACACTGTAAGGTGGGTGAGGGGCGACACACTGTAGGTGGGTGAGGGCGACACACTGTAGGTGGGTGAGGCGACACACTGTAAGGTGGGTGAGGGGCGACACACTGTAAGGTGGGTGAGGCGACACACTGTAAGGTGGGTGAAGGGCGACCTAGGTGGGTGAGGGCGACACTGTAAGGTGGGTGAGGGCGACACTGTAAGGTGGGTGAGGCGACACACTGTAAGGTGGGTGAGGCAAGGTGGGTGGGCGACACACTGTAAGGTGGGTGAGGCGCCACTGTAAGGTGGGTGAGGGTGACACACTGTGGGTGGGTGAGGCGACACACTGTAGGGTGGGTGAGGGCGACACACTGTAAGGTGGGTGAGGGGCGACACACTGTAGGTGGGTGAGGGCAACCTGTAAGGTGGGTGAGGGGCACACTGTAAGGTGGGTGAGGGCGACACACTATGGGTGGGTGAGGGCGACACACTGTAAGGTGGGTGAGGGCGACACACTGTAAGGTGGGTGAGGGCGACACACTGTAAGGTGGGTGAGGCAGCCTGTGGTGGGTGAGGGCGACACACTGTAAGGTGGGTGAGGGCGACACACTGTAAGGTGGGTGAGGGCGACACTGTAAGGTGGGTGAAGGGGCGACACTGTAAGGTGGGTGAGCGACACTGTGGGTGGGTGAGGGCGACACACTGTAAGGTGGGTGAGGGGGGACACACTGTAAGGTGGGTGGGGCGACACACTGTAAGGTTGAGGGCGACACACTGTAGGTGGGTGAGGGCGACACTGTAAGGTGGGTGAGGGCGACACACTCGTGGGTGGGTGAGGGCGACACTGTAAGGTGGGTGAGGGGGGCACGGTGGGTGAGGGGCGACACACTGTAAGGTGGGTGAGGGCGACACACTGTAGGTGGGTGAGGGCGACACACTGTAAGGTGGGTGAGGGCGACACACTGTAAGGTGGGTGAGGCGACACTGTAAGGTGGGTGGGGGCGACACACTGTAAGGTGGGTGAGGGGCGACACACTGTAAGGTGGGTGAGGGCGACACACTGTAGGTGGGTGAGGGCGAGGTGGGTGAGGGCGACACACTGTAAGGTGGGTGAGGGGCGACACACTGTAGGTGGGTGAGGGCGACACACTGTAAGGTGGGTGAGGGCGACACACTGTAGGTGGG
Organism: Homarus americanus; assembly: GCF_018991925.1. NCBI lineage: Eukaryota > Metazoa > Arthropoda > Malacostraca > Decapoda > Nephropidae > Homarus > Homarus americanus. Next base: position 28,382 of record NW_024747467.1, read on the forward strand.
TGGGCGACACTGTAAGGTGGGTGAGGGCGACACACTGTAAGGTGGGTGAGGGCAGCACTGTAAGGTGGGTGAGGCGACACACTGTAAGGTGGGTGAGGGCGACACAGCTGGGTGGGTGAGGGCGACACTGTGGTGGGTGGACACTGTAGGTGGGTGAGGCGACACACTGTAAGGTGGGTGAGGCGACACACTGTGGGGTGAGGGCAACCTGTAAGGTGGGTGAGGGCGACACTGTAAGGTGGGTGAGGGCGACACTGTAAGGTGGGTGAGGGCGACACCAGGTGGGTGAGGCGACACACTGTAAGGTGGGTGAGGGGCGACACACTGTAAGGTGGGTGGGGGCGACACACTGTAAGGTGGGTGAGGCGACACACTGGGTGGGTGAGGGGCGACACACTGTAAGGTGGGTGAGGGCGACACACTGTAAGGTGGGTGAGGGCGACACACTGTGGGTGGGTGAGGGCGACACTGGGTGGGTGAGGGCGACACTGTAAGGTGGGTGAGGGCAGTGGGTAGTGGGTGAGGGCGACACACTGTAAGGTGGGTGAGGGCGACACACTGTAAGTGGGTGAGGCGACACACTGGGTGAGGCGGTGGGTGAGGCGACACTGAAGGTGGAGGCATGGTGGGTGAGGGGCGACACACTGTAAGGTGGGTGAGGGCGACACCAAGGTGGGTGAGGGGTGGGGGGGGGCGACACACTGTAAGTGGGTGAGGGGCGACCTGTAAGGTGGGTGAGGGCAACTGTAAGGTGGGTGAGGGCGACACTGTAAGGTGGGTGAGGGCGACACTGTAAGGGGTGAGGGGCGACACACTGTAAGGTGGGTGAGGCGACACACTGTAAGGTGGGGGGACACATGTGGTGGGCACTGTGTGGGGACACTGTGGTGGGTGAGGGTCAGGTGGGTGAGGCGACCACTGTAAGGTGGTGAGGCGACGGGTACGACCTGTAGGTGGGTGAGGGCGACACTGCAGGTGGGTGAGGGGGACACAGGGTGAGGGGACACACTGTAAGGTGGGTGAGGGCGACACACTGTAAGGTGGGTGAGGGCGACACAGTGTAAGGTGGGTGAGGCGACACAGTAAAGGTGGGTGAGGGCTACACTGTAAGGTGGGTGAGGCATGACACTGTAAGGTGGGTGAGGCGACACTGTAAGGTGGTGAGGCGACACTGTAAGGTGGGTGAGGGCGACACACTGTAAGGTGGGTGAGGGAACACTGGGGAGGGCGACACACTGTACACTATATGTTATATATAATAATATTAAATATGGTTTATGTAATAACAATCGATTTTCGTGTGTAAAAAATGAGAGAATCGACCAGATGGTGCAGTGTGTGGCCTAGGAGGCTTTGGTGGTGTGTGGCCTAGGAGAGACTTGGTGGGGGCAGTGTGTGGCCTAGGAGGAACTGTGGTGCAGTGTGGCCTAGGAGGGCTGTTGGTGCAGTGTGTGGCCTAGGAGGCAGTGGTGCAGTGTGTGGCCTAGGAGAACTTATTGGTTGCAGTGTGTGTAGCCTAGGAGAACTTGGTGGGTGCAGTGTGTGGCCTAGGGAGACTTTGTGGGTGCAGTGTGTGGCCTAGGAGGAGACTTGGTGGGTGCAGTGTGTGGGCCTAGAGGAGACTTGGTGGGTGCAGTGTGTGGGCCTAGGAGGAACTTATTGGTGCAGTGTGTGGCCCTAGGAGGAGACTTATTGGTGCAGTGTGTGGCCTAGGAGGAGGAGACTTGGTGGGTGCAGTGTGTGGCCTAGGAGGAGACTTATTGGTGCAGTGTGTGTCCCTAGGAGGAGACTTGGTGGGTGCAGTGTGTGGCCTAGGAGGAGACTTATTGGTGCAGTGTGTGGCCTAAGGAGACTTATTGGTGCAGTGTCTGGCCTAGGAGACTTGGTGGGTGCAGTGTGTGGTCTAGGAGACTTATTGGTGCAGTGTGTGGCCTAGGAGGAGACTTAGTGGGTGCAGTGTGTGGCCTAGGAGAGAGACTTATTGGTGCAGTGTGTGGCCTAGGAGGAGACTTGGTGGGTGCAGTGTGTGGCCTAGGAGGAGACTTATTGGTGCAGTGTGTGGCCTAGGAGGAGACTTATTGGTTGCAGTGTGTGGCCTAGGAGGGAGCTTGGTGGGTGCAGTGTGTGGCCTAGGAGGGAGCTTGGTGGGTGCAGTGTGTGGCCTAGGAGAGACTTGGTGGGTGCAGTGTGTGGCCTAGGAGGGCTTATTGGTGCAGTGTGTGGCCTAGGAGAACTTTTGTGGTGAAGTGTGTGTGTGGCCCAGGGGAGCTTGATGGTGCAGTGTGTGGGCCTGGAGGAGACTTATTGGTGCAGTGTGTGGCCCTAGGGAGGAGACTTATTGGTGCAGTGTGTGTGGCCTAGGAGAACTTATTGGTGCAGTGTGGCCTAGGAGAGACTTGGTGGGTGCAGTGTGTGGCCCAAGGAGACTTATTGGTGCAGTGTGTGGCCTAGGAGGAGAATTATTGATTGGCCAGTGTCTGGCCTAGGAGAACTTGGTGGGTGCAGTGTGTGGGCCTAGGAGGGAGACTTATTGGTGCAGTGTGTGGCCTAGGGAGGAACTGTGGGTGCAGTGTGTGGCCTGGGGAGAACTTATTGGTGCAGTGTGTGGCCTAGGGAGAACTTGGTGGGTGGTGTGTGGCCTAGGAGGAGACTTATTGGTGCAGTGTGTGGCCTAGAGAACTTATTGGTGCAGTGTGTGGCCCTGGAGGGGGCGAGGTGGGTGCAGTGGCCTAGGAGAACTTGGTGGGTGCAGTGTGTGGCCTAGGAGGAGACTTTGGGTGCAGTGTGTGGCCTAGGAGGAGCTTATTGGTGCAGTGTGTGGCCCTAGGAGAACTTATTGGTGCAGTGTGTGGGCCTAGGAGAACTGTGGTGCAGTGTGTGGGCCTAGGAGACTTATTGGTGCAGTGTGTGGCCTAGGAGGAGACTTATTGGTTCACTGCCCGAGAGGTTAAACAAGACAATACCACAGAACCTGGATTTAGAATGTATAAACCCTTGTTCCTCGTCACCACCCCTTGTTCTCATCACACCCTGGTTCCCTCGTCACCACCCCTGTTCCTCGTCACCACCCCCATGTTCTCACCCCATGTTCTCGTCACCACCCATGTTCCGTCACCACCCTGTGTTCCTCGTCACCACACCCCTGTTCCTCTCACCACCCCTTCTCGTCACCACCTGTGTTTCCTCATCACACACCCTGTGTTCCTCGTCACCACACCCTGTGTTCCTCTTCACCACACCTGTGTTCCCTCTACCACACCCTGTGTTCCTCTTCACTACACTGTGTTCCTGTCACCACCCCTGTGTGTTCCTCCACACCCATGTCCCCTTCCCACACCCTATGTTCCTTGTCAACACCCTGTGTTCCTCGTCACCACACCCCTGTGTTCCTCGTCACCACACCCTGTGTTCCCTTCACCACACCCTGTGTTCCTCTCACACACCCTGTGTCTTCACTGTTCCTCTCTGTCACCACCCCCTGTGTTCCTCGTCACCACACCTGTGTTTCTCGTCACCACACCCTGTGTCTCTGTCACCACACCCTGTGTTCCTCACACACACCCTGTGTTCCTCTTCACCACACCCCTGTGTTCCTCTTCACCACACCCTGTGTTTCCTTTCACCCCTGTGTTCCTGCTCACCACACCCTGTGTTCCTGTCACCACACCCTGTGTCTGTCACACACTCTGTGTTCCCTGTCACCACACCCTGTGTTCCTGTCACCACACCCTGTGTTCCTCTTCACACCCTGTGTTTCCGTCACCACACCCTGTGTTCCTTCACTAACTCCCTGTGTTCCTCGTCACCACACCCTGTGTTCCTTCACCCCCTGTGTTCCTGTCACACCCCCTAGTTCCTCGTCACCACGCCCTGTGTTCTCGTCACCACACCCTGTGTTCCTGTCACCACCCCTGTGTTCCCTCGTCACCACACCCTGTGTCTTCACTGACGTTCCTGTTCCTGTCACCACCCCCTGTGTCTCTTCACCACACCTGTCTCGTCAACACACCCCTGTGTTCCTGTCACCACCCCTGTGTCTCTGTCACACATCTGTGTTCCGTCACCACCCCCTGTGTCTCCTGTCACTACCCCTGTGTTCCTCGTCACCACACCCTTGTGTCTCCCTGTCACCACACCGTGTCTTCACCACCTCTGTCTTGTCACCACACCCTGTGTCTCGTCACCACCGTGTTCCTCACCACCCCTGTGTCTTTGTCACTACGCCTCCTGTTCCTGTCACCACCCTGTACCACCACCCCTGTGTTCTGTCACCACACCACCTGTCCTGTCACACCCAGTTCTTCACCTCTGGTTCGTCAACATCTCTGCCCCTGCTGTCACCACGCCCTGCCTACCACACCCTGTGTTCCTCTGTCACTACACCCTGTGTTCCTGTCACCACACCCTGTGTTTCCTCGTCACCACACCCAGGTTCCCTGTCACCACACCCCTGTGTTCCCGCCCACACCTGTGTTTCCCCTATGTCTTGTCACCACACCCTGTGTTCCTCTTCACCACGCCCTGTGTTCCTTTTACTACACCCAGTTCCTGTCACCCCCCAGTCCTTGTGTTCCTCGGTTTTCACCACACCCTGGTCCCTGTCACCACGCCCCAGGTTCTCATGTCACACCCTGTGTTCTTCACTACACCTATGTTCCTCACACACCTGTGTTCCTCTTCACCCCTGTGTTCCTCGTCACCACACCCTGTGTTCCTCTTCACCACACCTTGTGTTCCCTCACCACACTGTTCCTGTCACCACACCCTGTGTTCCCTTCACACCCTGTGTCTTCACCACCCCTATGTTCCTCGTCACCACCCCTGTGTTCCTGTCACCACCCTGTGTGTTCCTGTCACCACGCCCCTGTGTTCTCGTCACTACACCCCGTGTTCCCGTCACCACCCCTGTGTTCCTCTTCACTACACCCATGTTCCTCTTTCACCACGCTATGTTCTCAGTCACACCCCATGTTCCTCACACCAACCCCAGTTCCTCGTCACCACCCTTGTGTTCCTCGTCACATACCCCCATGTTCCTCGTCACCACACCCTGTGTTCCTCTCACCACCCCATGTTCCTCGTCACCACCCTGCGGGTTCCTGTCACCATATTCTGTGTTCCCTTCACCACGCCCCTGGTTCCTCGTCACACCCTATGCCTGTCACCACACCTCAGCCCTGTCACCACACCTGTTCCTCTCACTACACCCTGTGTTCCTCGTCACCACCCCCATGTTCTCGTCACCACACCCTGTGTTCCCGTAGTTCCTTCACCACCCCATGTGTCTTCGTTCCCTGTCACCACCCTGTGTTCCTGTCACCACCCCTGTGTTCCTTGTCACCACTCTCATGTCTCGTCACCACCCCTGTGTCTCGTCACACACCCCATGTCTTCTCACATGCCCTGGTCCTCAGTCACCACCCCCTGTGTTCCTGTCACCACACCCTGTGTTCCTGTCACCACACCCTGTGTTCCTCGTCACCACCCCTGTGTTCCTACCACACCCTGTGTTCCCTTTCACCACACCCCATGTTCCTCTTCACTACCCTGTGTTCCTTGCACCACACCCTTGTGTCTTCACTACACCTGTGTCTCACCACGCCCTGTGTTTCTCTTCACCACCGTGTTCCTCTTCTTCACTATGTTTCCCTCGTCACCACGCCCTGTGTTCCTGTCACACCATGTTCCTCGTCACCACCCCTGTGTTCCCTGTCACCACACCCTGTGTTCCTCACCACGCCCTGTGTTCCTTCGTCACCATTCCTGTGTTCTCGTCACCACACCTCGTGTTCTCGGTCATCACACCCTGTGTTCTTGTCACTAACCCTGTGTTCTCGTCACTACACCCTGTGTTCCTGTCACCACCTCTGTGTTCTCGTCACCACCCCCTGTGTTCCTGTCACCACTATTCCTAGGTTCCTGTCACTACACCCCGTCTTCAACACTTGTGTTCTCGTCACTCACCCTGTGTTCCTCGTCAACACCCCAGTTCTGTCACCACGCCCTGTGTTCCTCATACCATTTCAGTTCCTGCCACCACGCCTGTGTTCCTCAGTCACCACCCCTGTCCTCGTCACCCGCCCTGTGTTCCTCGTCACCACCTCTCGTTCCTCGTCACACACACCCGTGTTCCTGTCATCATCTTTTGTTCCTGTCACACACCCTGTGTTCCTTCTTTCACCACGCCCTGTGTTCCTCGTCACCACCCCTGTGTTCTCGTCACCACCTGTGTTCCTCTTCACCACACCCTTGTGTTCCTCGTCACCACCTGTGTTCCCTCACCACGCCCTGTGTTCCTTGTCACCACCCCCTGTGTTCCCTGTCACCACACCCTGTGTTCCCTTGTCACTACACCCTATGTTCCTGTCACCACGCCCTGTGTTCCCTTTGTCACCACCCCTGTGTTCTCGTCACACTAATTCTGTGTTCTTCGTCACACCCTATGTTCCTCGTCACCACACTGTGTTCCTCGTCACGCCCTGTGTTCCTGTCATCACCCCTGTGTTCCCTGTCACCACACCCTGTGTTCCTCTTCACCCTGTGTTCTCGTCACCCCCTGTGTTCCTCTTCACCACTCCCTGTCCTTTTCACACCACACCCTATGTTCCTCGTCACCACGCCCTGTGTTCCTCGTCACCACACCTTGTGTTCCTCTTCACCACACCCCATGTTTCCTCGTCACACACCCTGTGTTCCTCTTCCACCACCCCTGTGTTCCTCGTCACCACACCCTGTGTTCCTCTTCACCACCCCTGTCCCTTTTCACTACACCCCATGTTTCCTCGTCACCACACCCTGTGTTTCCTCGTCACCACACCTTGTTCCTTCACCACCCCATGTTCCTCGTCACCACACCCTGTGTTCCTCTTCACCACCCTGTGTTCCTCTCTTCACCACACCCTGTGTTTCCTCGTCACCACCCCATGTTCCTCATCCACACCTGTGTTCCTCTTCACCACACCTGTGTCCTTCTTCACTACACCCTGTTTCCTCGTCACACACCCTGTGTTCCTCGTCACCCACCTATGTTCCTCGTCACCACACCTGTGTTCCTCGTCACCACACCTGGCCTTTCCTCTTCACCACCCCTGTGTCCTTTCACTACTATGTTCCTCGTCACCACCCTGTATTTCCTCGTCCACCCACCTTGTGTTCCTCTTCACCCACACCCCATGTTTCCTCGTCACCACGCCTGTGTTCCTCGTCACCACACCTTGTGTTCTCTTCACCACACCCCATGTTTCCTCGTCACCACACCCTGTGTTCCTCGTCACCACCCCCTGTGTTCCTCGTCCTACACCCCATGTTCCTCTTCACCACACCCTGTGTTCCTCGTCACCACCCCCCATGTTCCTCGTCACCACCCTGTGTTCCTCGTCACCACCTTGTGTTCCTCTTCACCACCCCCATGTTCCTCGTCACCACACCCTGTGTTTCCTCGTCACCACACCCCTTATTCTCGTCACCACCCTGTGTTCCTCGTCACTTACACATGTTCCTCGTCACCACCCTGTTCTCGTCACCACCATGTTCCTCGTCACCACACCCTGTGTTCCTCATCCACCCCCGCCTTGTGTTCCTCTTCACCACCCCTGTGTTTCCTCGTCACCACCCCTGTTTCCTCGTCACCACACCCTGTGTTTCCTCGTCACCACACCTTGTGTTCTCTTCACCACCCCATATTTCCTCGTCCACCTGTGTTCCTCTTCACCACACCCTGTGTTCTCGTCTTACACCCCATGTTCCTCTCTTCACCACCCCTGTTTCCTCGTCACCACCCCCTGTGTTCCTCTTCCACCACCCCCTGTGTTCCTCGTCACTACACCCCCATGTTTCCTCTTCACCCCCTGTGTTTCCTCGTCACCACCCCTGTGTTCCTCGTCATCCCCATGTTCCTCTTCACCACCCCTGTGTTCCTCTTCACCACACCCTGTGTTCCTCTTCACCACCCCTGTGTTCCTCTTCACCCACCCCTGTGTTTCCTCTTCACCACCTGTGTTTCCTCGTCACCACGCCCTGTGTTCCTCGTCACCACCCCTGTGTTCCTCATCCACCCCTTGTGTTCCTCTTCACACACCCTGTGTTCCTCGTCACCACCCCTGTGTTCCTCTTCACCACACCTTGTGTTCCTCTTCACCACCCCTGTGTTCTCATCCACACCACACCCATGTTTCCTCTTCACCACACCCTGTGTTTCCTCTTCACCACCCTTGTGTTCCCTCGTCACCACCCCCCATGTTCCTCGTCACCCACCCTGTGTTTCCTCTTCACCACACCTTGTGTTCCTCTTCACCACCCCTGTGTTTCTCGTCCACCACACCTGTGTTCCTCTTCACCACACCTTGTATTTCCTCGTCACCACGCCCTGTGTTTCCTCGTCACCACCTTGTGTTCCTCTTCACCCACACCCTGTGTTTCCTCTTTACCACCCCTTGTGTTCCACCACACCCTGTGTTCCTCTTCACCACCTGTGTTCCTCGTCACCACTTTTGTGTTCCTCTTCCACCCACCCCTTGTGTTTCCTCATCACCACACCCTGTTCCTCTTCACCACCCCTTGTGTTTCCTCTTCACCCACCCCTTGTGTTCCTCTTCACCACCCCTCTGTGTTTCCTCATCACCCCTTGTGTTCCTCTTCACCACCCCCATGTTCTCCATCCACCCCCACCTGTGTTCTCACCACACCCCTTGTGTTCCTCTTCACCACACCTGTGTTTCCTCTTCACCACCCCTGTTCCTCGTCACACACCTGTGTTCCTCGTCACCCACACCTGTGTTCCTCTTCACCACCCCCTGTGTTCCTCGTCCTACACCCCCTGGTTTCTTTCACCCTATGTTCCTCTCCACACCCTGTGTTCTCTTTACCACCCCTGTGTTCCTCGTCACCACCCCTTGTGTTCCTCGTCACCACCCCTGTGTTCCTCATCACCCACCCTGTGTTCTCATCACCACCCTGTGTTCCTCTTCACCACCCTGTGTTCCTCTTCCACCACCCCTTGTGTTTCTCCACCACCCCTTGTGTTCCTCTTCACCACCCCTTGTGTTCCTCGTCACCACCCCTGTGTTTCCTCTTTACCACCCCCTGTGTTCCTCTTCCACCACCCCTGTGTTCCTCATCCACCCACCCTGTGTTCCTCTTCACCCCTGTGTTCCTCTCTTCCCCCTGTGTTCCTCGTCACCACCCCTGTTTCCTCGTCACCACACCCTGTGTTCCTCGTCACCACACCCTGTGTTCCTCTTCTACACCCTTGTTTCCTCGTCACCACCCCTGTGTTCCTCTTCCACCACCCCTGTGTTCCTCGTCACCACACCCTATGTTTCCTCTTCACCACCTGTGTTCCTCGTCACCACCCCTGTGTTCCTCGTCCACTACACCCTGTGTTCCTCGTCACCACCCTGTGTTCCTCTTCACCACACCCTGTGTCCTCGTCACACACCTGTGTTCCTCTTCACCACACCCCTGTGTTTCCTCTTCACCACCCATTCCTCGTCACCACACCCTGTGTTCTCGTCACACACCCTGTGTTCCTCTTCACCACCCCTTGTGTTTCTCGTCACCACACCCCTGCCTCTTCACCACCCCTGTATTTCCTCTTCACCACCCCTGTGTTTCTCTCTTCCCACCCCCTGTTTCCTCTCCCACCCTTCCTCTTCACCACCTGTTTCCTCTTCACACCCCCTGTGTTTCCTCTTCACCACACCCCTGTGTTCCTCGTCACCACACCCTGTGTTTCCTCTTCACCCACCCTGTGTTCCTCGTCACTACACCCTATGTTCCCTCGTCACCACACCCTGTGTTCCTTCACTACACCCCATGTTCCTCGTCACCACGCCCTGTGTTCCTCGTCACCACCCCTGTGTCCCCGTCACTACCCTGTGCTCCTCGTCACTACACCCTGTGTCCTCGTCACCCACCCTGTGTTCCTCGTCACCACGCCCTGTGTTCCGTCACCCCCCCTGTGCCTCGTCACTCACCTGTGCTCCTCGTCACTACACCCTGTGTTCCTGGTCACCACCCCTGTGTTCCTCATCACCACCCCTGTGTTCCTCGTCACTACACCCTGTGCTCCTCGTCACTACACCCATGTTCCTCGTCACCACGCCCTGTGTTCCTCGTCACCACCCCTGTGTTCCTCGTCACTACACCCTGTGTTCCTCGTCACCACCCCTGTGTTCCTGTCACCACGCCTGTGTTCCTGTCACCACACCCTGTGCTCCTTCACTACACCCTGTGCTCCCGTCACCACCCCTGTGTTCCTCTTCACCACCCCTGTTCCTCTTCACCACACCCTGTGTTCCTTTCACCACCCCTGTGTTCTCGTCACCACACCCTGTGTTCCTTCACCACCCCTTGTGTTCTCGTCACCACACCCTGTGTTCCTCTTCACCACCCCTGTGGTCCTCGTCACTACACCCTATGTTCCTGGTCACCACACCCTCTGTGTTCCTCTTTACCACCCCGTGTTCCTCTTCACCACCCCCCTGTGTCCTCTTACCACCCCTGTGTTCCTCTTCACCACCCCCTTGTTCCTCTCTTCACCACCCCTGTGTTCCTCTTTACCACCCTGTGTTCCTCTTCACCACACCCTGTGTTCCTCGTCACCACACCCTGTGTTCCTCTTCACCACCCCTGTGTTCCCGTCACTACACCCTATGGTCCTCGTCACTACACCCTATGTTCCTGGTCACCACACCCCATGTTCCTCCTCACCACGCCCTGTGTTCCTCGTCACCACCCCTGTGCTCCTCGTCACTACACCCTGTGCCCTCGTCACCACCCCCTGTGTTCCTTTTACACCCTGTGTTCCTTTACCACCCCCTGTGTTCCTCTTCACCACCCTGTGTTCCTTCTTTACCACCCCTGTGTTCCCCGTCACACCCTGTGTTCCCGTCACTACACCCCATGTTCCTGGTCACCACACCTGTGTTCCTTCTTTACCACACCCTGTGTTCCTCGTCACCACACCCTGTGTTCTCGTCACCACACCCTGTGTTCCTCTTCACCACCCCTGTGTTCCTCGTCACTACACCCTGGTCCTCGTCACTACACCCTATGTTCCTGGTCACCACCCCCCATGTTCCTCCTCACCACACCCCTGTGTTCCTCGTCACCACCCCTGTGTTCCTCGTCACACCCCCATGTTCCTGGTCACCACACCGTGTTCCTTTTTACCACCCCTGTGTTCCTCGTCACTACACCCTATGGTCCTCGTCACACCCCATGTTCCTGGTCACCACACCCTGTGTTCCTTCTTACCACCCTCTGTGTTCCTCGTCACCACACCCTATGTTCCTGGTCACCACACCCTGTGTTCCTCTTTACCACCCCCTGTGTTCCTCGTCACTACACCCTGTGTTCCTCGTCACTACACCCTGTGTTCCTCGTCACTACACCCCATGTTCCTGGTCACCACCTCACAGATAATTACCGTAGATAGAACAAACTGCTTTATGATAACAACATAAATGTAACAACGAAAACGTCTAGTGGTAATCCGTAGAGGTGAGTCAGTTAGCCGTATGAACGCTCTGTCTTGACTGACTGACTGACTGACTACCTAGCTAACTAACAAAATGATTTACACGTATTGACTGAGTAACATTACTGCATTACTCATTAACTGATTGGATGATTGGATGTATTACTGACCAACTGAGTGATAGGTACTGATTGACTGACTCACCAGACCACACACTACTGTTAACACTCAACAGACCACACACTACTGTTAACACTCAACAGACCACACACTACTGTTAACACTCACCAGACCACACACTACTGTTAACACTCACCAGACCACACACACTGTTAACACTAACAGACCACACTACTGTGAACACTCAACAGACCACACACTACTGTTAACACTCACCAGACCACACACTGTTAACACTCAACAGACCACACTACTGTACACTAACAGACCACACTACTGTTACCACCAGACCACACACTACTGTTAACACTCAACAGACCACACACTACTGTTAACACTAACAGACCACACACTACTGTTAACACTCAACAGACCACACACTACTGTTAACATCAACAGACCACACACTACTGTTAACACTCAACAGACACACACTACTGGTAACACTCAACAGACCACACACTACTGTTAACACTCAACAGACCACACACTACTGTTAACACTCAACAGACCACACACTACTGTTAACACTCAACAGACCACACACTACTGTTAACACTCAACAGACCACACACTACTGTTAACACTCACCAGACCACACACTACTGTACACTCAACAGACCACACACACTGTTAACACTCAACAGACCACACACTACTGTACACTCAACAGACCACACACTACTGTCACTCAACACCACACACTACTGTTAACACTCAACAGACCACACTACTGTTAACACTCAACAGACCACACACTACTGTCAACATCAACAGACCACACACTACTGTACACTCAACAGACCACACACTACTAACACTCAACAGACCACACACTTGTTAACACTCAACAGACCACACACTACTGTTAACACTCAACAGACCACCTCGTCCTCCAGACTAGAGTACGAGCGGTGGGATGGATGGAGTGAGGCCACAAGGAGAGAGGCACCACAGCGCTCACTGAGGTGCTGACGGGGCTAGAGGCAGCCACCAACTACAGCGTGAGGGTGAGGCGTACAGGCGTTGGTGATGGCCCGTGGTCCTCCCCCATACTGTGTACAACGGAGGAGGATGGTGAGTATAGTGTGTGAGGCAGTACAGTGAGAGGCAGTATAGTGAGAGGCAGTATAATGAGAGTGTATAGTGAGAGGCAGTATAGTGAGAGGCAGTACAGTGAGAGGCAGTACAGTGAGAGGCAGTACAGTGAGAGGCAGTACAGTGAGAGGCAGTACAGTGAGAGGTATAGTGAGAGCAGTATAGTGAGTGGCAGCACAGTGAGAGGCAGTATAGTGAGAGGCATAGTGAGAGGCAGTATGAGAGGCAGTATAATGAGGCAGTATAGTGAGAGAGGGGCAGTGGTAAGGGAGAGGCAGTAGAGTGAGAGGCGTATAGTGAGAGTGTAAGGTGAGGCAGTAGTGAGAGGCGTATAGTGAGTGTGTGCACAGTGAGGCAGTATAGTGAGGCAGGTGAGGCAGTGGCAATGAGAGTGCAGTGAGAGGCAGCAGTGAGAGGCAGTAGAGTGAGTGTCAGCACAGTGAGAGGCAGTAGCAGTGAGAGGCAGTAGCAGTGAGAGGCAGTGTGAGAGGCAGTATAATGAGGCAGTAGAGTGAGTGTCAGCAGAGTGAGAGGCAGTGGCAGTGAGAGGCAGTAGAGTGAGAGGCAGTATAGTGAGTGTCAGTACAGTGAGAGGCAGTACAGTGAGAGGCAGTACAGTGAGAGGCAGTATTGTGAGGCAGCAGAGTGAGAGGGCAGAGAGTGAGAGGCAGCAGAGTGAGAGGCAGTAGAGTGAGAGGGCAGCAGAGTGAGAGGCAGTAGAGTGGGAGAGGCAGCAGAGTGAGAGGCAGCAGAGTTAGAGGCAGCAGAGTTAGGGCAGTAGAGTTAGGAGGCAGTGAGGTGAGGCAGTAGAGTGAGGCAGTAGAGGTGAGGAGGCAGTGAGGTGAGGCAGCAGGGTTAGAGCAGCAGAGTTGGAGGCAGTAGAGTGAGCAGCAGGGTTAGGCAGCAGAGTTAGAGCGCAGGTGAGGCAGTAGAGTTAGGGCAGCGGAGTTAGAGGCAGCAGAGTGAGAGGCAGCAGAGTTAGAGGCAGCAGGGGTAGAGGCAGTGGTGAGGAGGCAGTAGAGTGAGGAGGCAGAGTTAGAGGCAGCAGAGTGAGGCAGCAGGTGAGGAGGCAGCAGGTGAGGAGGTGTAGAGTTAGAGGTAGTGAGGTAGAGGCAGCAGAGTTAGAGGCAGCAGGTGAGGAGGCAGTGGGGTTAGAGGCAGCAGAGTTAGAGGCAGCAGGTGAGGAGGCAGTGGTGGGGCGGCAGGTGAGGCAGCAGGTTAGAGGTAGTGAGGTAGGGTGATAGGGCAGGGCAGCAGGGGTTAGGTGGTAGGTGGAGGCAGGAGTTAGAGGCAGACAGGTGAGGCAGGTGAGGTTAGAGGGCAGCAGGTTAGAGGTAGCAGAGTTAGAGGCAGCAGGTTAGAGGCAGGGTGAGAGGCAGCAGGTTAGAGGTGGTAGAGTTTGGGGTAGTAGGGAAGAGGCAGCAGAGTTAGAGGTAGTAGGGTGAGGGCAGCAGGGTTAGGGCAGCAGGTGAGGAGGCAGGATAGAGGCAGCAGAGTTAGGGTAGCAGAGTTAGAGGCAGCAGAGTTAGAGGCAGTAGAGTAACAGTTACCACAACAGTCCCAGGCAGGCCGGATGATGTGCGGGGCGTTGTGGCTGGTCCCGGAGCCTTCATAGTATCGTGGGCGCCGCCATTGACCAGGGGGACGCATCGTGTCGTACACAGTCACCTGGCGGGCGGTGGAGACACGTATGGGCGGCGGACGAGGGCGTGAGGGCGTGATAACCGTAGCTGGTACAGTTACCTGGGTACAAGTAAGTCATCCCTTGAGTACAATAACTTAATCCCTTGAGTACAATAACTTAATCCCTTGAGTACAATAACTTAATCCCTTGAGTACAATAACTTAATCCCTTGAGTACAATAACTTAATCCCTTGAGTACAATAACTTAATCCTTTGAGTACAATAACTTAATCCTTTGAGTACAATAACTTAATCCCAATTACAATAGCAATCCCATGAGTACATAATCCCTTGCAATAACTTAATCCTTGGTACAATAACTTAATCCCTGGTGCAATAAATTAATCCCTGGTACAATAACAATCCTTTGCAATAACTTAATCCTTGGTACAATAACTTAATCCTTGAGTACAATAACTTAATCCCCTGAGTACAATAACTTAATCCGCAGAATTTTAATAACATCCTTAGTACAATAACTTAATCCCTTGGTACAATAACTTAATCCTCGAGTACAATAACTTAATCCCGCAGGTACAATAACAATCCTTGAGTACAATAACAATCCCTTTACAATAACTTAATCCTGAGTACAATAACTTAATCCCTAGGTACAATCTTAATCCTTTAATTTGTCATTAATCCCTTGAGTACAATAACTTAATCCCTTGAGTACAATAACTTAATCCCTTGGGTACAATAACTTAATCCCTTGAGTACAATAACTTAATCCCTTGAGTACAATAACTTAATCCCTTGGGTACAATAACTTAATCCCTTGAGTACAATAACTTAATCCCTTGAGTACAATAACTTAATCCCTTGAGTACAATAACTTAATCCCTTGGGTACAATAACTTAATCCGCTGAGTACAATAACAATCCCTTGGAATAATAACTTAATCCCTGGTACAATAACTTAATCCTTCGTTTAATAACTTAATCCCTGGTACAATAACTTAATCCTTGCGTACAATCTTAATCCTTGGGTACAATAACTTAATCCTTGGAATCAATAACTTAATCCTGAGTACAATCTTATCCTTAGGTACAATAACATCCCTTGGGTACAATAACTTAATCCCTTGAAATTGCAATAACTTAATCCCAGTACAATAACTTAATCCATGGTACAATAACAATCCTTGGGTACAATAACTTAATCCCTTGGGTACAACTTAATCCAACCAGTACAATAACAATCCCTGGTACAATAACTTAATCCTTGAAATTCAACTTTCCCTTGGGTACAATAACTAATCCCTTGAATTACAATAACTTAATCCCCAGGTACAATAACATCCCTTGGTACAATAACTTAATCCTCGAGTACAATAACTTAATCCTAGAATTGTACTTAATCCCTTGAGTACAATAACAATCCCTTAGTGCAATACTTAATCCCTCGAGTACAATAACCAATCCTCAGTACAATAACTTAATCCTTGGGGTACAATAACTTAATCCCTTGGTACAATACTTAATCCTTGGTACAATAACCTAATCCCTTGGGTACAATAACTAATCATGGTACAATAACCCATCCCGGGTACAATAACTTAATCCCTTAGTACAATAACTTAATCCCTCGAGTACAATAACAATCCTCGGTACAATAGCAATCCTGGGTACAATAACTTAATCTGGTACAATAGCAATCCCGGTACAATAACTTAATCCCTGGTACAATAACAATCTGAGTACAATAGCTTCCTCAGTACAATAACTAATCCCGGTGCAATAACTTAATCCCTTGGTACAATAACTAATCCCAGGTACAATAACAATCCCTCGAGGTACAATAACCCATCGCAGGTACAATAACTTAATCCTTGGTACAATAACTTAATCCTTGATTATCCTTGTACAATACTTAATCCCTAGGTACAATAACTTAATCCCTGGTACAATAACTTAATCCCTTGAGTACAATAACTTAATCCTTGGTACAATAACTTAATCCTTGGTGCAGAACATCCTTGAGTACAATAACTATCCCTTGGGTACAATAACTTAATCCTTGGGTACAATAATATCCCTTGAGTACAATAACTTCTCCCTTGAATTAATAACAATCCCTTAGTACAATCTGGTGCAATAATTAATCCTCGGGTACAATACAATCCCTTGGGTACAATAACTTAATCCTGAGTACAATAACTTAATCCTCAGGTACAATAACAATCCTCGGTACAATAACTTATCCCTGGTGTACTTAATCCTGGTACAATCTTTAATACTCCTGAGTACAATAACTAATCCCTTGAGTCAAACTAATCGATCAATAACTTAATCCTGGTACAATAACTAATCCCTTGGTACAATAACTCCTTGGTACAATCCCTTAGATTTCAATAACTTAATCCCTTGAGGTACATCTTAATCCCTTCAATAACTTAATCCCGGGTACAATAACTAATCCTTGAGTCAATAACTTAATCCCTGGTACAATAACAATCCATGGGTACAATAACTATCCTTGAGTACAATAACTAATCCCGGGTACAATAACTTAATCCCTTGGTACAATAACTTAATCCTTAGTACAATAACAATCCCTCGAGTACAATAACAATCCCTGGGTACAATAACTTAATCCTTGGTACAATAACTTAATCCCAGGTTACAATAACTAATCCTTAGTACAATAACTTAATCCCTTGAGTACAATAACAATCCCTCGGTACAATAACAATCCCTTGAGTACAATAACAATCCTGGGTACAATAACTTAATCCTTGGTACAATAACTAATCCTGAGTACAATAACTTAATCCCTTAGTACAATAACTTAATCCCTTAATTTGAGGTACAATAACAATCCTTGAGTACAATAACAATCCTGGGTACAATACAATCCCTTGAGTACAATAACTTAATCCCTTGGGTACAATAACTTAATCCCTGGTACAATAACTTAATCCCTTGAGTACAATAACAATCCCAGTACAATAACAATCCCTGAGTAAATAACTTAATCCCTGGTGCAATAACTTAATCCTTGAATTTAATCCTTGGGTACAATAACTTAATCCTTGAGTACAATACTTAATCCTTGGTACAATAACCTAATCATAGTACAATAGCAATCCCTTGGGTACAACTTAATCCTGGGTACAATAACTTAATCCTTGGGTGCAATAGCAATCCCTTGGTACATAACTTAATCCCTTGGTACAATAACAATCCCTTGAGAATGTTCTTCCAATCCCTTGAGTACAATTAAGCAGTACTAAGTGTGGGTCATTAACTATATACTGATTATATTTTGACATTATGATTTCACTCACTCCCTCAGTATTACTGACTTACTCTACTCACTCACTCACTCACAGCATGTTACTGACTTACTCACTCACTCCTCCACTCCTCACTCATCACTCCTCCTCACAGCATGTTACTGACTTACTCACTCACTCACTCACTCACTCCTAGCATGTCACTGACTTACTCACTCACTCACTCTAACTCGCAGCATGTCACTGACTCATTCACTCACTCAATGACATGCCACTGGGCACTGATTCACCCGCCACTAACTCACCCATTGACTCATATATTCACTCACCGACGAAGACCTGACCCATGACGGGTGTTGCAGGTGGACAACGTGTTGGGGAGCCTGGTGGAGGTGGAGGGTGGCAGCCACCAGAGTGGGAGAAGGTCCGCCAGGTGCAGCCAGAGTCACCCTCACCAACACCGTCCCCGCTGCCATCTATTCCACCTCAAGCACCATCAGGGCAGAGAGGGGTCGTGATGTGGCCCTCTCATGTGGTCACGTGGGCCAGCCTCGCCCTCACCTCGTGTGGACGTACCAGGGGAGGCAGGTGAGCGGTGAGGGACGCCTGGTGAAGGGTGACGGAGGCCTGGTGGTGCAGGAGGCACAGCGGCAGGACTCCGGCAACTACACCTGTACCGTCACCAACAAACACGGAGCTGACCACATCACTTTCTCTCTCACCATCCTGGGTAAGTGTATGGCCATGGCCCTCTTACCAAACCTAACCTACAGTGTCGTTATCTCTCCTACAGTGTCGTTATCTCTCTTACAGTGTCGTTATCTCTACTACAGTGTCATTATCTCTCCTACAGTGTCGTTATCTCTCCTACAGTGTCATTATCTCTCCTACAGTGTCGTTATCTCTCCTACAGTGTCGCTATGTCTCCTACAGTGCCATTATCTCTCTTACAGTGTCATTATCTCTCCTACAGTGTCATTATCTCTTACAGTGCCATTATCTCTCCTACAGTGTCATTATCTCTCCTACAGTGTCGTTATCTCTCCTACAGTGTCGTTATCTCTCCTACAGTGTCGTTATCTCTCCTACAGTGTCTGGCTCTCTCTCCTACAGTGTCGTTATCTCTCCTGATGTCGTTATCTCTCCCATTGTAGTTTATCTCTCTTACAATGTCATTATCTCTCCTACAGTGCCATTATCTCTCTTGATGTCATTATCTCTCCCCAGTGTCGTTATCTCCTACAGTGTCGTTATCTACTCCTACAGTGTTATCTCTCCTGCAGTGTCGTTATCTCTCCTACAGTATACGTTATCTCTCCTACAGTGTCATTATCTCTCCTACAGTGTCATTATCTCTCCTGCAGTATGGTATCTCCTACAGTGTCGTTATCTCCACCCACCCAGTGTCATTATCTCTCCTACAGTGCCGTTATCTACTCCTACAGTGTCGTTGCTCCTACCTACAGTGTCATTATCTCTTCTACAGTGTCTCATTATCTCTCCTACAGTGTCATTATCTTTCTCTACAGTGTCGTTATCTCTTACAGTGTCGTTATCTCTCCTACAATATCATTATCTCTCCTACAGTGTCGTTATCTCTCCACCACCCCAGTGTCGTTTATCTCCTCCTGCAGTGTCATTGTCTCTCCTACAGTGTCGTTATCTCTCCACCACAGTGTCGTTATCTCTTACAGTGTCGTTATCTCTACTACAGTGTCATTATCTCTCCTACAGTAACTCGTTATCTCTTCTACAGTGTGTTATCTCTCCTACAGTGTCGTTATCTCTCCTACAGTGTCGCTATGTCTCCTACAGTGTGGGTATCTCCTACAGTGTCGTTATCTCTCCTACAGTGTCGTTATCTCTCCTACAGTGTCGTTATCTCTCCTACAGTGTCGTTATCTCTCCTACAGTGTCATTATCTCTCCTACAGTGTCGTTATCTCTCCTACAGTGTCGTTATCTCTCCTACAGTGTCATTATCTCTCCTACAGTGTCATTATCTCTCCTACAGTGTCGTTATCTCTTCTACAGTGTTATTATCTCTCCTACAGTGTCATTATCTCTCCTACAGTGTCGTTATGTCTCCTACAGTGTCGTTATCTCTCCTACAGTGTCGTTATCTCTCCTACAGTGTCGTTATGTCTCCTACAGGGTCGTTATCTCTTACAGTGCCATTATCTCTTACAGTGCCATTATCTCTCCTACAGTGCCGTTATCTCTCTTACAGTGTCATCATCTCTCCTACAGTGTCGTTATCTCTCCTACAGTGTCGTTATCTCTCTACAGTGCCATTTGCCTCTCTTCCCAGTGTCGTTATCTCTCTTACAGTGTCATTATCTCCTACAGTGCCGTTACCTCTCTTACAAGTGCCGTTGTCCTCACTCCTACAGTGTCTCGTTATCTCTCCTACAATGTAGAACTATCTTATACGTGTGACCTCTCTCCTACAGTGTCGTTATCTCTCTTAAAAAGTGCGTTGCGCTCTCTCTCTTACAGTGTCATTATCTCTCCTACAGTGTGTTATCTCTCCTACAGTGTCATTATCTCTCCTCAGTGTCGTTATCTCCTGGTGTCGTTATCTCTTACAGTGCCATTATCTCTTTGATGCCATTATCTTTCTCTCCTACATTGCCGTTATCTCTCTTACAGTGTCATTATCTCTCCTACGGTGTCGTTATCTTCCTACAGTGTCGTTATCTCTCCTACAGTGCCGTTATCTCTCCTACAGTGTCGTTATCCTATATTACAGTGCCATTATCTCTCACACACAGTGTCGTTATCTCTCTTACAGTGTCGTTATCTCTCCTACAGTGCCGTTATCTCTCTTACAGTGTCATTATCTCTCCTACAGTGCCGTTATCTCTCTTACAGTGTCATTATCTCTCCTACAGTGTCGATATCTCTCCTGCAGTGTCATTATCTCTCCTATCTCTCATCTTACAGTGTCGTTATGTCTCCTACAGTGTCGTTATCTCTCTACAGTGTCGTTATCTCTCCTACAGTGTCGTTATGTCTCCTACAGGGTCGTTATCTCTTACAGTGCCATCTCCTTACAGTGCCATTATCTCTCCTACAGTGTTATCTCCTACAGTGTATCTCTCCTATCTCTCCTACAGTGTGTCATTATCTCTCCTATAGTGTCATCTCCCCTACAGTGTCATTATCTCTCCTACAGTGTCGTTATCTCTCTTACAGTGCCATTATCTCTCTTACAGTGTCGTTATCTCTCTTACAGTGTCGTTATCTCTCTTACAGTGTCGTTATCTCTCCTACAGTGCCGTTATCTCTCCTACAGTGTCATTATCTCTCCTATAGTGTCATCTCCCCTACAGTGTCATTATCTCTCCTACAGTGTTGTTATCTCTCCTACAGTGTCGTTATCTCTCCTACAGTGTCATTATCTCTCCTATAGTGTCATCTCCCCTACAGTGTCATTATCTCTCCTACAGTGCCGTTATCTCTCTTACAGTGCCGTTATCTCTCCTACAGTGTCATCTCCCCTACAGTGTCATTATCTCTCCTATAGTGTCATCTCCCCTACAGTGTCATTATCTCTCCTACAGTGTTGTTATCTCTCCTACAGTGCCACCGTCAGCGCCTCTAGTGCTGGCCTCCTCGTCATCAGAGCGCAGTGTACAAGTCCAGTGGAAACAAGGCGACACAGGAGGCGCCCCTGTCACCAGCTTCACCCTCTACTACAGGAAGGATCATGGCGCCTGGACCCAGCTACATGTACACCGACACGCCCACTCCCACGCCCTCCAGGTAAGATCCTCCACGTCCTTACCAACGCCCACACCCACCTACCACGCCCTCCAGGTAAGATCCTCCACGTCCTTACCAACGCCCACACCCTCTACCATGCACTCCAGGTAAGATCCTCCACGTCCTTACCAACGCCCACACCCTCTACCATGCCCTCCAGGTAAGATCAACCACCCATACCCCCGCCGTCTACCACGCCTTATAGCGATCAGTACGTGTTCGTATGGGCTGGATGTGGTTGTGGTGTTGAACAGCATTTCGCAGACGAGGGATCTCGGGTGGAAGCGGGAGCGGGTGGAGAGGATGGTGCAAAAGGTTCTCCCCAAATTTGCAGATAAGGTCGTGGTTATTATCAGAGAGAGCCCAGAGGGTCAGTGTATTGAGCGCTTCTTGATATGTGGAGTAGAAAATGAATGCATCTTACTCCCTAACCTAACCTAACCTAACCTAACCTAACCTAACCTAACTCTCTCTCTCTCTCACCTATCTAGCTATCAGCTACTATAGGTCAGGCAGGGACTAGATTATGCTGAACTTCGACGAAAAATTATAGCAGGAACCTTTCACTATTGTGTGTTCGTATATTGTGAGATCGGAGGGGTAATGTGTTGTGACTCCCCCCACCTGGAGTGCGTCACAGTATCTCGTCACCATGGCATTGGTGTTGTGTTGTGTTGTGATAGTCTTGGGTGTTAGAACACATGTGTTGGCTCACTTAACCTGACAGTCTTGGGTGTTAGAACACATGTGTTGGCTCACTTAACTTGACACAGTCTTGGGTAATAGAACACGTGTGTTGGCTCACTTAACCTGACACAGTCTTGGGTGTTAGAACACATGTGTTGGCTCACTTAACCTGACACAGTCTTGGGTAATAGAACACGTGTGTTGGCTCACTTAACCTGACACAGTCTTGGGTGTTAGAACACATGTGTTGGCTCACTTAACCTGACACAGTCTTGGGTAATAGAACACGTGTGTTGGCTCACTTAACCTGACACAGTCTTGGGTGTTAGAACACGTGTGTTGGCTCACTTAACCTGACACAGTCTTGGGTGTAGAACACGTGTGTTGGCTCACTTAACCTGACACAGTCTTGGGTGTTAGAACACGTGTGTTGGCTCACTTAACCTGACACAGTCTTGGGTGTTAGAACACGTGTGTTGGCTCACTTAACCTGACACAGTCTTGGGTGTTAGAACACGTGTGTTGGCTCACTTAACCTGACACAGTCTTGGGTGTTAGAACACATGTGTTGGCTCACTTAACCTGACACAGTCTTGGGTGTTAGAACACATGTGTTGGCTCACTTAACCTGACACAGTCTTGGGTGTTAGAACACGTGTGTTGGCTCACTTAACCTGACACAGTCTTGGGTGTTAGAACACATGTGTTGGCTCACTTAACCTGACACAGTCTTGGGTGTTAGAACACATGTGTTGGCTCACTTAACCTGACACAGTCTTGGGTGTTAGAACACATGTGTTGGCTCACTTAACCTGACACAGTCTTGGGTGTTAGATCACATGTGTTGGCTCACTTAACCTGACACAGTCTTGGGAGTTAGAACACATGTGTTGGCTCACTTAACCTGACACAGTCTTGGGTGTTAGAACACACTTAACCTGACAGTCTTATTGGCTCACTTAACCTGACACAGTCTTGGGTGTTGGAACACGTGTGTTGGCTCACTTAACCTGACACAGTCTTGGGGTTAGAACACATGTGTTGGCTCACTTAACCTGACACAGTCTTGGGTGTTAGAACACCTGTGTTGGCTCACTTAACCTGACACAGTCTTGGGTGTTAGAACACGTGTGTTGGCTCACTTAACCTGACACAGTCTTGGGTGTTAGAACACGTGTGTTGGCTCACTTAACCTGACACAGTCTTGGGGGTTAGAACACATGTGTTGGCTCACTTAACCTGACACAGTCTTGGGTGTTAGAACACCTGTGTTGGCTCACTTAACCTGACACAGTCTTGGGTGTTAGAACACATGAGTTGGCTTACTTAACCTGACACAGTCTTGGATGTTAGAACACCTGTGTTGGCTCACTTAACCTGACACAGTCTTGGGTGTTAGAACACATGTGTTGGCTCACTTAACCTGACACAGTCTTGGGTGTTAGAACACATGTGTTGGATCACTTAACCTGACACAGTCTTGGGTGTTAGAACACATGTGTTGTAAATGTTTATATTAATGTTGTCCAGCACAGCCAGCCACCGGGCAGGGGAGTGGAGAGTTGATCCTCTCAGTCTCTGCCGACGGTATAGCAACAGGTCACACAGGTCACGTATGTCATACAGGTCACAGGTCATGCAGGTCATAATATACAGGTCATATGGGTCCCTCATGTCATACAGGTCACACTTGTCATACAGGTCATACTGGTCCCCACAGGTTAATCATGTTATACAGGTCATAATGTACAGTACACACAGGTCACATGTCATACAGGTCATATAGGTCACGGAGGTCATAATGTCTAGGTCATACAGGTCACTCATGTTATACAGATCATATTGGTCATAATGAACATGTCATACATGTCACACAGGTCATAATGTACAGGTCATACAGGTCTCACATGTCATACAGGTCACACAGGTCATAATGTACAGGTCACACAAGTCATAATGTATGGGTCATAATGTACAGGTCATACAGGGCTCACAGGTCATACAGGTCACACAGGTCATAATGTACAGGTCACACAGGTGAAACAGGTCTCACATGTCACAGGTCACAGTCAAGTGTCCACCGATCTTATACAATATTAATAATATAAATCTTTTAACTGTTCATTATAACATCATAAGAAACTACAAGTGTTTTATAATCACAGTTGGTCATTGACGTCACACCAGTGGTAGCGGTGAGGAGGACAAACAAGGCTCTGTTTACTCGTTAGCCTCGGTAATGAATTCAAATAACCAATTATTATCTTATTCATTAAACGACGTAGAACAAAACACAGTTAATATATAACAACTGTCACCATCTGAATTACTGAGTTGTTTGTCCTCTGTTCCGACGGTGCCGTCTAGAGCCCCGTCGGCTTGGATCTATTCTTGTGACATAAGTGAATAACTCTACTGTGTTAGTGCGAGACAGTGTATTAAATATTTCTCTATTTAAATGCAAATGTGACATTTTCATATGCAAGTACAAATGTCGTGTGATGAAGGATGTGCTGTGATGTGTTGTTATGCCGTTCTGTGCTGTGCTGTGTTGTGTTGTGCTGGTCTGTGCTGTGCTGTGTTGTGTTGTGTTGTGCTGTATGGCTGAATCGTGTTTTGAATGATGTATTGTGCTGTGCTGTGCCGTTCTGTGCTGTGCTGTTTAGTGTTGTGCTGTGCTGTGTTGTGCCGTTCTGTGCTGTGCTGTGTAACATGAGGTTGTGATACATTATAACAGAGCCACTAGTGTTAGAGTTGTTGCAGAAATACTACTACTAATGCTACGACTACTACTAATGCTACGACTACTACTAATGCTACGACTACTACTAATGCTACGACTACTACTAATGCTACGACTACTACTAATGCTACGACTACTACTAATGCTACGACTACAACTAATGCTACTACTAATGCTACGACTACTACTAATGCTACGACTACTACTTATAATAATAATAATAATAATAATAATAATAATAATAATAATAATTGTATTATTATTATTATTATTACCGATAAAACTACAAATAAATCTTAACCGGACTGTATGGGATAGTGTGGTCCGTTACCTCGATGTTCACTAGATATTAAACGAACTATTACATACTATTACTGGCCATACAACCTAACCTAACCTAACCTAACCTAACCTAACCTAACACTTTCATTGTAGGAACTAGAGTGTGGGTCGAGGTACCATGTGTATGTAGTGGCTCACAACAGCGTGGGTTCGAGCCCCGCCAGCACCACCGCCGTCGTTAGGACCTTAGGAGGCGCCCCTCAGCCTCCTCCCTCACTGCAGTTCCTTACACCTAACTCCTCCAGCGTGACGGTGTTCCCGAGGGCGTGGGTGACCAGGGGCTGTCCCATCACCCACATGGTGCTGGAGTACCGCCAGTCTGACCAACCTCACTGGGTACAAGGTGAGAGAGAGAGAGAGAGGAGAGAGAGAGAGAGAGAGAGAGAGAGAGAGGAGAGGGAGAGAGAGAGAGAGAGGGAGATGGAGACGAGGGAGAGAGAGAGAGAGAGAGAGAGAGAGAGAGAGAGAGAGAGAGAGAGAGAGAGAGAGAGAGAGAGAGAGAGAGAGAGAGAGAGAGAGAGAGAGAGAGAGAGAGAGATGAGACGAGAGAGAGGAGAGAGAGAGAGAGATTGGAGACGGAGAGAGAGAGAGAGAGAGAGAGAGACGTGAGAGAGAGAGAGAGAGAGAGGAGAGAGAGAGAGAGAGAGAGAGAGAGAGAGAGAGCAGGAGAGAGAGAGAGAGAGAGAGAGAGAGAGAGAGAGAGAGTAGACGTGAGAGAGAGAGAGAGAGAGAGGAGACGAGAGAGAGAGAGAGAGAGAGAGAGAGAGAGAGAGAGAGAGAGAGAGAGAGACGGAGAGAGAGAGAGAGAGGAGATGGAGAGAGAGAGATGGGTACTTATAGAGAGAGAGAGAGAGAGAGAGAGAGAGAGAGAGAGAGAGAGAGAGAGAGAGAGAGAGAGAGAGAGAGAGAGACGTGAGAGAGAGAGAGCAGAGAGAGAGAGAGAGAGAGAGACGTGAGAGAGAGAGAGAGAGACGTGAGAGAGAGAGAGAGAGAGAGAGAGAGAGAGAGAGAGAGAGAGAGAGAGAGATATACTTGAGAGAGAGAGAGAGAGAGAGAGAGAGAGCGAGAGAGAGAGAGAGAGAGAGAGAGGGAGAGGAGGAGACGTGAGAGGAGAGGAGAGAGAGAGAGACGAGGAGAGAGAGAGAGAGAGAGAGAGAGAGAGAGAGAGAGAGAGAGAGAGAGAGAGAGAGAGAGAGAGAGAGAGAGAGAGAGAGAGAGAGAGAGAGAGACGGAGAGAGAGAGAGAGAGAGAGAGAGAGAGAGATGAGCATCTTTTTGAGAGAGAGAGAGAGAGAGAGATGAGAGAGTGAGAGAGAGAGAGAGAGATGGAGAGAGCGAGAGAGAGAGAGAGAGATGGAGACGTGTGAGAGAGAGAGAGAGAGAGAGAGAGAGAGAGAGAGAGAGAGAGCACACATTGTATAATCGACCGTCCAGGATCACACATCAACCAATATTCACAATTTCCAATTTTCAAACATTTTCCAATAAGTCGCTCGAGAGGCCAATCCCACTACCTCACCTTTTTTCACTATTTTTTATATTGTGAAGCTGAAAGTGTTTACTTACATGACAATCCCTTTTAAAGCAATCAAAGTATACAAACTCTCTCACTTAATCACTCTCTCTCTCTCCCTCCTTCGTCACCGCCGCCATCAGTATCGAGTGGTGACCCCCAAGCCAGGAGGGTAGAAGTCGGAGGTCTGGTGCCGTCCACGCAGTACTTGTTGAGGGTGACGGCGGTGGCGTCTGCTGGCTCCACGACGCACACCTACACCTTCACTACCCTCACTACTACAGGAGGTAAGTGCACCCTCACTCACACTACTTCTATTACTACTTTTCTTTCACTCGGAATCCAGTATGACGATCATCCAGCTATGATTTTTTTTTTGCCTGTGCCCACCCACATCAGGGCCTGTGGGGCGAAAATGTATTAATAATAATAATAATATTAATAATAATAAAAATAATAATAATAATAAAGAACCATAAGAAATACAAAAAAACAAAATATCAATAGTGACAAACAATATATGTTGTTGTGTTGTAAGAGAAACAATTGAGACCCTGCAGTGGTGTGTAAATGAGGCAGAAAGTCAGATCATCAACCTGGGACTTGGTCACAATTTTCGTGATGCCATATAGCAGCAGGGTCTACCATTAGACAATATCTCCCCAGGCGGTAGTACCTCCCTGTTTGGTAGCTGCCTACTACCTACTACCTTATAAATACCTTATACAATGATATGAGTTATTCGAGATATCGTCCTTATGGATCAACTCTGAGGTGACTCGAGAGACTGATACGGGATCGGCAGAGTCGTCCACAGATGTTGCACATGTGGTGGGCTACATCTAGTGAGGGAGGGGTGGCCGCAGCGTCTTTCCGGCTCTGGCACTTGCCTGCCTCAGAAAACAGTCGGGCTA
Source organism: Homarus americanus (assembly GCF_018991925.1). NCBI lineage: Eukaryota > Metazoa > Arthropoda > Malacostraca > Decapoda > Nephropidae > Homarus > Homarus americanus. Next base: position 56,027 of record NW_024747467.1, read on the forward strand.
ACACGAAAGTATTGGCACCTTCTGGTCTGGTGCTCCTCCAAGCGTTACGATGTGGAGTAATCGTCTCCCAGGTGAGGGGGGTCGATTTGGCACTTTTTCAGGTTTATCTGAAGACTATCCTTATACCTATTCAGTTGCCCGCCAGCGTTACGTTTACTATTCGTTAGGTGACTGTAAAGTAGCTGCTTTGGCAGTCTACTGTCGTCCATCCAGGTAGCATGGCCAGTCCAACATATTATTCATGGATAATGGATAATGGTAGCGTCGATGTTCTTACAGTTGGTATCAGCCAAAGGATGGAACATAGATTATGTTGGTTAAAATTTCAAGTGCATTGAGGTGCCTCCTGTACAGTATATGGCCCGTGTCTCGCTGCCATATAGCAGGGTGGGGAGGGCGACTGGTCGATATACGTGCAACTTACAGATAATTTCACCTCCATACAGCTGAAGACACTGGTATGGAGTCTGCCAAGGGCTTGAGTTGCACAACTGTTTCGATGTGGAATCTCATCGATGTCCGCAGTGGTGGACAGGTGGGAGCCAAGATGCTGAAAGTGGGCAACATTAGAGAGGGTAGTACCATTAAGCTGGATGGATGGTGGAAGTGTGGTTGAACCAGTGGCAGGCTGGGAGAGAATCTGAGTCTTGCGTACATTCACCCCAAGGCCAAAGTGTGCATACGCATCTGCATAGGTGTTCAGGATCTCCTGTAGGTCGCGTTTAGTGTGAGCGATAAGGGTGAGGTCGTCGTCTTACTGAAGTTCAGTAATGGAAGCTGCCAACACCTTTGTTTCTGCCTGGAGTTGTCTTTTGTTGAAAGGATCCTTCATCCGGTACGCGGTATCCACCCCTCCAGCTAAATTGGCGCTGGCATGAGTAAAGAAAGCAACCAAGAATATAGAAAAGAGAGCTGGTGCCTGTACACATCCTTGTTTTATTTCCGTTTGGATGGGGAAGAACTCAGACTGGGTGCCATTGTGCAGGACGCTGCCGTTCATACCATCGTGGAGTTGCCTCACAATGGCGATGAATTTTGGTGGGCAGCCAGAGGGCTTCCCTGTTGACCGAGTCGAAGGCCTTGGTTAGGTCGATAAAGACCACGTGCAAGTCACGATGCTGTTCTCTGCACTTCTCTTGTATCTGGTGGGCAGCAAAGATCATGTCAATGGTGGCAGTTAATGGTCTGAAGTCACACTTTGGTCCTGGGAGGAATTTTTCCGCCTCAGGAAGAAGTCTGTTTTGGAGTACTAAGGCGCTCATCTTGATAGCTATGGAAATGAACGAGATCCCGTGGTAGTTGTTACAGTCTTGGGGGATTTCCTCCTTCTCCCATATATTCTCCAGGAGAGAGTGGAGACTGCTGGTAAGCAGAGGCCCTCCTGCTTTACATACCTTGGCTGAGATTCCACCAGGTCCTGCGGATTTTTTTATTTTTCATCAGTTTAATGGCAGTAGCTACCTCATCCAGGGAT
>NW_024747467.1:62500-99200 GCF_018991925.1 Homarus americanus
AGCATAATCGAGGTGCAGCCTGACTAGCGCAAGATATAGTTGCAATAAGACCTCTGCACTCTTATTACTTACACTTGTAGATATAAAACCTAATACTCTGTTTGCCTTATTTCGAACATTAACGCACCGTTTTCTAGGTCGTAGGTCCGGGCTTACAAGTACCCCTAGGTCTCTTTCACAAGTCGACTTCTCTAGGTTGATGTTGTTAAGGCTGTATACATTGACGGTATTTGTTCTTCCAATATTAAGTACGCTGCACTTTCTGGTGTTGAATTTCATTTGCCATTTTTCAGACCACCCCTGCAGTTTATTTAGATCCTCCTGTAGTGCATTTGTATCCTGCTCTGAATTAATCTGCAGCCCTATTTTGGTGTCATCCGCAAACTTGCTTATGTCACTGCTGATCCCAGTATCTAGATCGTTTATGTAGATTATGAACAAGAGTGGGCCTAGTACTGACCCCTGGGGAACCCCACTGGTTACACGGCCCCATTCAGATTTAACACCATCTACGCTGACCCTCTGTGTTCTATCGGTGAGCCATGATTTTATCCAATTTAAAACTTTCCCCTCAATACCATGAGCCTTAATTTTTCTCAGAAGCCTCTGATGCGGTACTCTGCCAAATGCTTTGCTGAAGTCTAAGTAAATAACATCGTAATTTTCGTCATTATGTACTACCTCGAAGACTTTCCTAAAAAACGTTAGCATATTTGTTAGACAAGATTTTCCCTTTGTAAACCCATGTTGAGAGTTGTAGATTAATTTGCTTTTCTCTAAATGCGATCGGATGCTATCTGCTATAATTGATTCAAGAAATTTCCCCACTACTGACGTCAAACTAATCAACCGGTAATTTAACGCTGATGTTCTGTCTCCCTTTATGAATATGGGTACTACATTTGCCTGTTTCCACAAGTCTGGCACAACTCTCGTGTCTAATGATTTTGTAAAAAAAAATTACATTTATCTTCTTAAGAACATCCTCTTTTCTGATAGTGATATTCTTTAATTTCTCTTTATCATTTCCCCTAAATATCAGTTCCACCTCTGGCGTTTCCTCGTGAATTTCTTCTGTGAAAACTAATAAGAAGTAGCTGTTTAATGCTTTGCTTATTTCTCACTGTCGTCGATCACTTCTCCCCTCCCTGACTTTAAAGGCCCCACGCTGTCCTTGACCTTTGTCCTATATACCTGGGAAAATCCCTTGGGATTCGCGTTGGATTCTCTTGCTATCCTGATTTCGTAGTCCAGTCTTGGGTGTTAGAACACATGTGTTGGCTCACTTAACCTGACACAGTCTTGGGTGTTAGAACACATGTGTTGGCTCACTTAACCTGACACAGTCTTGGGTGTTAGAACACATGTGTTGGCTCACTTAACCTCATACAGTCTTGGGTGTTAGAACACATGTGTTGGCTCACTTAACCTGACACAGTCTTGGGAGTTAGAACACATGTGTTGGCTCACTTAACCTGACACAGTCTTGGGTGTTAGAACACATGTGTTGGCTCACTTAACCTGACACAGTCTTGGGTGTTAGAACACATGTGTTGGCTCACTTAACCTGACACAGTCTTGGGTGTTAGAACACATGTGTTGGCTCACTTAACCTGACACAGTCTTGGGTGTTAGAACACATGTGTTGGCTCACTTAACCTCATACAGTCTTGGGAGTTAGAACACATGTGTTGGATCACTTAACCTGACACAGTCTTGGGTGTTAGAACACATGTGTTGGCTCACTTAACCTGACACAGTCTTGGGTGTTAGAACACGTGTGTTGGCTCACTTAACCTGACACAGTCTTGGGAGTTAGAACACATGTGTTGGCTCACTTAACCTGACACAGTCTTGGGTGTTAGAACACATGTGTTGGCTCACTTAACCTGACACAGTCTTGGGTGTTAGAACACATGTGTTGGCTCACTTAACCTGACAGTCTTGGGTGTTAGAACACATGTGTTGGCTCACTTAACCTGACACAGTCTTGGGTGTTAGAACACATGTGTTGGCTCACTTAACCTGACACAGTCTTGGGTGTTAGAACACATGTGTTGGCTCACTTAACCTGACACAGTCTTGGGTGTTAGAACACATGTGTTGGCTCACTTAACCTGACACAGTCTTGGGTGTTAGAACACATGTGTTGGCTCACTTAACCTGACACAGTCTTGGGTGTTAGAACACATGTGTTGGCTCCTTAACCTATTTACAGTCTTGGGTGTTAGAACATGGCTCCTACTAACCTGACACTTACAGTCTTGGGTGTTAGAACATGTGTTGGCTCCTTAACCTGACATACAGTCTTGGGTGTTGAACACATGTGTTAGCTCCTTAACTTGGCTGGTCTTGGGTGTTAGAACATGTGTTGGCTCACTTAACCTGGCACAGTCTTGGGTGTTGAACACATGGCATGTTGGCTCCTAACCTGACACAGTCTTGGTCTTGGGTGTTAGAACACATGTGTTGGCTCACTTAACCTGACACAGTCTTGGGTGTTAGAACACATGTGTTGGCTCACTTAACCTCATACAGTCTTGGGAGTTAGAACACATGTGTTGGCTCACTTAACCTGACACAGTCTTGGGTGTTAGAACACATGTGTTGGCTCACTTAACCTGACACAGTCTTGGGTGTTAGAACACATGTGTTGGATCACTTAACCTGACACAGTCTTGGGTGTTAGGTGTTGGCCTACTTAACCTCATGGAGTTAGAACACATGTGTTGGCTCACTTAACCTGACATAGTCTTGGGTAAGTGTAAACACACGTGTTGGCTCACTTAACCTGATTACAGTCTTGGGTGTTAGAACACATGTGTTGGATCATTCTAACCTGACACAGTCTTGGGTGTTAGAACACATGTGTTGGGCTCACTAAACCTGACACAGTCTTTGGTGTTAGAACACGGTGTTGGGCTCACTTGGGCTGGGACATGAAGTTCTAGTGTTAGAACACATGTGTTGGGCTCACTTAACCTGGACGTGCAGTCTTTAAAAGTAGAACACATGCTGGCTCACTTAACCTGGGACACACAGTCTTAAAAGTTAGAACGACATGTTGGCTCACTTAACCTGATATGCGTCTTGGGTGTTAGAACACATGTGTTGGATCACTTAACCTGACACAGTCTTGGGAGTTAGAACACATGTGTTGGCTCACTTAACCTGACACAGTCTTGGGTGTTAGAACACATGTATTGGCTCACTTAACCTGACACAGTCTTGGGTGTTAGAACACATGTGTTGGATCACTTAACCTGACACAGTCTTGGGTGTTAGAACACATGTGTTGGCTCACTTAACCTGACACAGTTTTGGGAGTTAGAACACGTGTGTTGGCTCACTTAACCTGATACAGTCTTGGGTGTTAGAACACGTGTGTTGGCTCACTTAACCTGACACAGTCTTGGGTGTTAGAACACATGTGTTGGATCACTTAACCTGACACAGTCTTGGGTGTTAGAACACATGTGTTGGCTCACTTAACCTGATACAGTCTTGGGTGTTAGAACACATGTGTTGGCTCACTTAACCTGACACAGTCTTGGGTGTTAGAACACATGTGTTGGCTCACTTAACCTGACACAGTCTTGGGTGTTAGAACACATGTGTTGGCTCACTTAACCTGACACAGTCTTGGGTGTTAGAACACATGTGTTGGCTCACTTAACCTGACACAGTCTTGGGTGTTAGAACACATGTGTTGGCTCACTTAACCTGACACAGTCTTGGGTGTTAGAACACATGTGTTGGTTAGGTTAGGTTAGGTTAGGTTAGGTCTTTCACAACTTAGAGTGTGTACAGTACAGTGCAGTATAGTACAGTACTGTGCTGTGCTGTACACACTCTAAGTTGTCAGAGATCAGTTAGGCTCACTGCCACATCACAGAAAGTCACTTTACATAGTTATAAGGATGGAAATGAGTCTCTAACTGTGTGTGAGAGAAACTGACTGGGTGTGAGAGAAACTAACTATGTGTGAGAGAAACTAACTGGGTGTGAGAGAAACTGACTGGGTGTGAGAGAAACTAACTGTGTGTGAGAGAAACTGACTGGGTGTGAGAGAAACTAACTGTGTGTGAGAGAAACTAACTGGGAGTGAGAGAAACTAACTGGGTGTGAGAGAAACTAACTGGGTGTGAGAGAAACTGACTGGGTGTGAGAGAAACTAACTGTGTGTGAGAGAAACTAACTGTGTGTGAGAGAAACTGACCGGGTGTGAGAGAAACTAACTGTGTGTGAGAGAAACTGGACTGTGTGTGAGAGAAACTAACTGGGTGTGAGAGAAACTGACTGGGTGTGAGAGAAACTAACTGTGTGTGAGAGAAACTGACTGGGTGTGAGAGAAACTAACTGTGTGTGAGAGAAACTTACTGGGAGTGAGAGAAACTAACTGGGTGTGAGAGAAACTAACTGGGTGTGAGAGAAACTGACTGGGTGTGAGAGAAACTAACTGTGTGTGAGAGAAACTAACTGTGTGTAAGAGAAACTGACTGGGTGTGAGAGAAACTGTGTGTGAGAGAAACTGACTGGTTGTGAGAGAAACTAACTGAGTGTGAGAGAAACGAACTGAGTGTGAAAGAAACTGACTGAGTGTGAGAGAAACTAACTGGGTGTGAGAGAAACTAACTGTGTGTGAGAAACTAACTGGGTGTGAAGAAACTAACCTTAGGTGTGAGAAACTAACTGAGTGAGGAAACTAACTGGGTGTGAGAAAGTAACTGTGTGTGAGAAAGTAACACAATGTGGAAAACTAACTGTTTGAGAAGCTAACTGGATGTGGGAAACTAACTACTGGGTGTAGGAAACTAACTGGGTGTGAGAAAACTAACAAATTGTATGAGAAAGTAACTGTGTGTGTAACTGTGTGTGAGAGAAACTAACTGGGTGTGAGAGAAACTAACTGGATGTGAGAGAAACTGTGTGTGAGAGAAATAACTGGTTGTGAGAGAAAGTAACTGTGTGTGAGAGAAAGTAACTGTGTGTGAGAGAAACTAACTGGTTGTGAGAGAAACTAACTGGCATGTGAGAGAAGCTAACTGGATGTGCGAGAAACTGTGTGTGAGAGAAACTAACTGGGTGTGAGAGAAACTAACTGTGTGTGATAGAAACTAACTGGGTGTGAGAGAGAACTCGTGAGAGAAACTAACTGTGTGTGAGAGAAACTAACTGGAGGAGAGAAACTGTGTGTGAGAGAGAAACTAACTGTGTGTGTGAGAGAAACTAACTGGGTGAGAGACTAACTGGGTGTGAGAGAAACTAACTGGCTGTGAGAGAAACTAACTGGGTGTGAGAGAAACTAACTGGGTGTGAGAGAAACGTGTGAGAGAAACTAACTGGGTGTGAGAGAAACTAACTGTGTGTGTGAGAGAAACTAACTGGGTAGAAAGTAACTGTGTGTGAGAGAAACTAACTGTGTGTGAGAGAAACTAACTGGGTGAGAGAAACTAACTGGGTGTGAGAGAAACTAACTGGCATGTGAGAGAAACTAACTGGGTGTGAGAGAAACTAACTGGGATTGAGAGAAACTAACTGGGTGTGAGAGAAACTAACTGGATGTGCGAGGCAGAGACCAGGAGAGACCTCAGCCTTTAAACCAACACATTTCTGTCACGTCTAAATGTTGGTGAGAACTTTACTAGGGAAGCCCATCGCTAGTAGGCGCCTTCTCTCTTGCATTCTCGTGATTGTTCTCTGGAGTGTTTTAATTAGTGTTCTCTCATGCGTTCTCATAACTGTTCTCTCAAGTGTTCTCATAGATTTTCTCTTAAAGCCATTGCTACGGGGATGAGATTGAAACTCGTATAAGGTTGTGTAAGAACGTAGACACCCACCCAAAACTTGTCCAACACCTGGCACTGTGGATGTGTGAATAAGCAGAATGGGGCTCATCTCGGAATAGTTTCAGATTCCATAATGCTTACAGCGATCGAGAAGTTTTACTGGGAATGTACAAAAATGTCTCAACAGCGTTTTCAATGACTCTCTATGGTAGATACGTTCTCTAGAGCATCAGTTATGAGGCTGGACTTGACACCTAGAGTAACGTGATTGTGTAAGAATGTCGCAAGAATGTTTACAGAGTTCACAAGTCTGTCTTGACGAGTATGATGCGTTCTTTAATACATTCCTCCTCATGCTCCGACTCTTCATGCTCCGACTCTTCATGCTCCGTCTCTTCATGCTCCGTCTCTTCATGCTCCGTCTCTTCATGCTCCGTCTCTTCATGCTCCGTCTCTTCATGCTCCGTCTCTTCTTCCACCTCCTCCTACCTCATCTCCTCTCATGCTCCCTCTTCCTCCTCCTCCTCCTCCTCCTCCTCCTTCTCTTCCTCCTCCTCCTTCCTCCTCCTCTTCCTCCTCCTCCTCGCCTCTTCATCTTCCCATCCATGCTCCCTCCTCCTAATCTCTGCCTCTTCCTCATCTCATCCTCTTCCTCCCCTCTTGACTCTCCCACTCTCATCCTCCTCCTCCTCCTCCTATCTCATCCTCCTCCTCCTCATCTCTTCCTCCTCCCTCCTCAGCCTCCTCTTCCTAATCTCAGCCTCCTCCTTCCAATCTCAGCCTCCTCATCTCAGCCTCCTCTCATCTCCGCCTCCCAATCTCGGCCTCACTAATCTCCTCCTCCTCCTCTCTTCATCCTCCTTTCTTCAGCCTCCTCATCAGCCTCCTCCCAATCTCAGCCTCCTCCTCCCTCTTCCTCCTCCTAATCTCATCCTCCTCCCTTCTAATCTCAGCCTCCTCCCAATCTCAGCCTCCTCCTCCAATCTCAGCCTCCCTCTCTTCCTCCTCCTCCTCCTCCTCCTCTTCCTCCTCATCTCATCCTCCTCCTCCTCTTCTCCTCCTCCTCCCTCTCTCCTCCTCTTCCTCTCCTCCTCCCCTCCTCTCTCCCTCCCCTCCTCCTCCCATCTCTCCTCCTCCATCTCATCCTCCTCCTAATCTCGACCTCTCCTCTCCCTCCTCATCTCGAACTCCTCCTCCCAATCTCAGCCTCCTCCTCCTAATCTCAGCCTCCTCCTAATCTCAGCCTCCTCCCAATCTCCTCCTCCTCCTCCCAATCTCATCCTCCTCTCCCTCCTAATCTCATCCTCCTCCTCCTAATCTCAGCCTCCTTCCTCCTAATCTCAGCCTCCTCCTCCTAATCTCAGCCTCCTCCCAATCTCAGCCCCTTCCCTCCCATCTCAGCCTCCTCCTCCTAATCTCAGCCTCCCTCCCAATCTCAGCCTCCTCCCAATCTCAGCCTCACCTCCTAATCTCGGACTCCTCTTAAACTGAGCCCTCTTAATCGCGAACTCCTCCTAATCCTCCTAATCTCGACTCCAAACTGAGCCTCCCAATCTCGAACTCCTCCTCCTAATCTCAGCCTCCTCCTAATCTCGGACTCCTCCTAAACTGAGCCTCCCAATCTCGAACCTCCCTCCTAATCCAGCCTCCCTCCTAATCTCAGCCTCCTCCCAATCTCGAACCTCCTCCCAATCTCCGCCTCCTCCTCCCAATCTCAGCCTCCTCCTCCCACCCAGCCTCCTAATCTCAGCCTCCTCCTCCTAATCTCAGCCTCCTCCCAATCTCAGCCTCCTCCTCCCAATCTCAGCCCTCCCTCCTAATCTCAGCCTCCCAATCTCAGCCTGCCCTCCCAATCTCGGACTTCTACTAATCTCCTCCTCCTCCTCCTCCAATCTCAGCCTCCCAATCTCAGACCTCCTAACTCCCTCCTAATCTCAGCCTCCTCCTCCTAATGTCGGACCTCCTCCCACCTCATCCTCCCCTCCTCCTCCCAATCTCAGCCTCCTCCTCCAATCTCAGCCTCCCCCAATCTCAGCCTCCTCCTAATCTCACCCTCCTCCTCCCAATCTCAGCCTCCTCCTCCCAATCTCGGACTCATCCTAAACTGAGCCTCCTCTACCGCGAACTCCTCCTCCTAATCTCAGCCTCCTCCCAGTCTCAGCCTCCTCCCAATCTCAGCCTCCTCCCACTCCAGCCTCCTCCTAATCTCAGCCTGCTCCTCCCAATCTCGGACTCCCACCCAGCCTCCTCCACCTACCCCAGCCTCCTCCCAATCTCGGACCTCCTAAACTCAGCCTTCCCATCTCGACTCCTCCTCCTAATCTCAGCCTCCCAATCTCGAACCTCCTCCTTGTCTCAGCCTCCTCCTCCTAATCTCAACCTCCCACCCCACCTCCCTCCTAATCTCAGCCTGCTCCTCCTAATCTCAGCCTCCTCCCATCTCAGCCTGCCTCCCAACTCGGACCTCCTCCCAATCTTAGCCTCCACCTAATCTCAGCCTCCTCCTCCTATCCTGACCTCCCAAACTCAGCCTCTTCCCAATCTCGACCTCCTCCAATCTCAGCCTCCTCCTCCTAATCTCGAACCTCCTCCTGTCTCAGCCTCCTCCTCCCAATCTCAACCTCCTCCTAATCTCACCCTCCTCCCAATCTCAGCCTGCTCCTCCTAATCTCAGCCTCCTCCTCAATCTCAGCCTCACCTCCTAATCTCGACCTCTTAAACTGAGCCTCCTCTTAACGCTAACCTCCTCCCAATCTCAGCCTCCTCCTCCTAATCTCGACTCCTCTTAAACTGAGCCTCCCAATCTCGAACCTCCTCCCAATCTCAGCCTCCTCCTCCCAATCTCGGACCTCCTAAACTGAGCCTCCCAATCTCGAACCCTCCCAATTCTCAGCCTCCCTCCCAATCTCAGCCTCCTCCCAATCTCGAACCTCCCACCCCGCCTCCTCCTCCTAATCTCAGCCTCCTCCCAATCTCAGCCTCCCAATCTCAGCCTCCTCCCACCCCAGCCTCTTCCTCCCAATCTCAGCCTCCTCCTCCTCCTAACTTCAGCCTCCTCCTCCTAATCTCAGCCTGCTCCTCCCAATCTCGGACTCTCCTCCTCCTCCTCCCAATCTCAGCCTCCTCTATCTCATGACCCCTCCTAATCTCAGCCTCCTCCTAATCTCAGCCTCCTCCTCCTAATGTCTGACCTCCTCCAATCTCATCCTCCTCCTCCTCCTCCTAATCTCAGCCTCCTCCTCCTAATCTCAGCCTCCTCCTCCTAATCTCAGCCTCCTCCTCCTAATCTCACCTCCTCCTCCTAATCTCAGCCTCCTCCTCCTAATCTCAGACTCATCCTAAACTGAGCCTCCTCTTAATCGCGAACTCCTCCTCCCTAATCTCAGCCTCCTCCTCCTAGTCTCAGCCTCCTCCTCCTAATCTCAGCCTCCTCTAATCTCAGCCTCCTCCTCCTAATCTCAGCCTGCTCCTCCTAATCTCGGACTCCTCCTCCTAATCTTAGCCTCCTCCACCTAATCTCAGCCTCCTCCTCCTAATCTCAGACTCCTCCTAAACTCAGCCTCTTCCCTAATCTCAGACTCCCTCCTCCCTAATCTCAGCCTCCTCCTCCCTAATCTCGAACTCCCTCCTCCTTGTCTCAGCCTCCTCCTCCCTAATCTCAACCTCCTCCTAATCTCCCCTCCTCCTCCTAATCTCAGCCTGCTCCTCCTAATCTCAGCCTCCTCCTCCTAATCTCAGCCTGCTCCTCCTAATCTCAGACTCCTCCTCCTAATCTTAGCCTCCTCCCACCTAATCTCAGCCTCCTCCTCCTAATCTCGAGACTCCTCCCTAAACTCAGTCTCTTCCTAATCTCAGACTCCTCCTCCTAATCTCAGCCTCCTCCTCCTAATCTCGACTCCTCCTCCTCCTTGTCTCAGCCTCCTCCTCTAATCTCAACCTCCTCCCTAATCTCACCCTCCTCCTCCTAATCTCAGCCTGCTCCTCCTAATCTCAGCCTGCTCCTCCTAATCTCAGCCTGCTCCTCCTAATCTCAGACTTCTCCTAATCTTAGCCTCCTCCACCTAATCTCAGCCTCCTCCTCCTAATCTCAGCCTCTCTTATATATATATATATATATATATATATATATATATATATATATATATATATATATATATATATATATATATATATATATATATATATATATATATATATATATATATATAACTGATAACAAGGAAAGAAAGAAAACACAGGGTTCCCAAGCGCTTTCGTGTAATTCATCTTCAGGGGTGAGTACAGACTGTCTGTACTCACCTGAAGTGTAATTACACGCTTAAAAACTAATTATCACTTATACCTAGATCACACTACAGTGATTTACTTGCATATATATATATATATATATATATATATATATATATATATATATATATATATATATATATATATATATATATATATATATATATATATATATATATATATACTTCATTTTAGTCCATATAACACGCGGACTTTGAACATATAATCAACGACCTCACCAGCAAGAATCGAACCTCGACCTACTGCGGGTGACTAGGGGAACAGCCGGTAGCCTGGAGTCGAGTACTGTGAGTCGTGATTTATATATATATATATATATATATATATATATATATATATATATATATATATATATATATATATAAATATATATATATATATATATATAAACCCTTAAGACTCCGGTAATCTAATTGTGGCTTGCAATTACTCTCAAGTCTTCAATATAAAACCAAACCAGAGTAGACGAAGGTTTACCTCGCAAGACAATAGACAAGCGTTTTATGGTCATCCATAAACACAAATATTAGACGGTCCAATAAACCATTGAACAAAATTAAATAAAATTAAAAACTTCAAATAAACATGTCAATAGTTCCCCCCTCCTGCTGAGTCTATTCTGGCTACTGATTAATATGAATCCTACTTCCCTCTCTACAGACTAACTGTCCTACTTCCCTCTCTACAGACTAACTGACCCCTACTTCCCTCTCTACAGACTAACTGACTCTACTTCCCTCTCTACAGACTAACTGACCCTACATCCCCTCTCTACAGACTAACTGCCCTACATCCCTCTCTACAGACTTGCCCTACTTCCCTCTCTACAGACTAACTGCCCTACTTCCCTCTCTACAGACTAGCTGACCCCTACTTCCTCTCTACAGACTAGCTGGCCCTACTTCCTCTCTACAGACTAACTGACTACATCCCTCTCTGCAACTAGCAGCCCTACATCCCTCTCTACAGACTAACTTGCCCCTACTTCCCTCTCTACAGACTAACTGACCCTACTTCCTCTCTACAGACTAATGACCCTACTTCCCTCTCTGAACTAACTGACCCCTACATCCCTCTCTACAGACTAACTGACCCCTACATCCCTCTCTACAGACTAACTGACCCCTACATCCCTCTCTACAGACTAACTGACCCCTGCTTCCCTCTCTACAGACTAACTGCCCCTACTTCCCTCTCTCTACAGACTAGCTGACCCCTACTTCCCTCTCTACAGACTAGCTGACCCCTACTTCCCTCTCTGAATAACTGACCCCTCATCCCTCTCTACAGACTAACTGACCCCTACATCCTTCTCTACAGACTAACTGACCCCTACTTCCTCTCTACAGACTAACTGACTACTTCCCTCTCTACAGACTAGCTGACCCCTACTTCCCTCTCTACAGACTAACTGACCCTACATCCCTCTCTACAGACTAACTGACCCCTACATCCCTCTCTACAGACTAACTGACCCCTACTTCCTCTCTACAGACTAAGCTGACCCCTACTTCCCTCTCTACAGACTAACTGACCCCTACTTCCCTCTCTGAACTAGCTGACCCTACTTCCCTCTCTACAGACTAACTGACCCCTACATCCCTCTCTACAGACTAACTGACCCCTACATCCCTCTCTGCAGAACTAACTGCCCCTACATCCCTCTCTACAGACTAACTATTTTCACTTCCCTCTCTACAGACTAACTGACCCCTACTTCCCTCTCTACAGACTAACTGACCCCTACTTCCCTCTCTACAGACTAACTTTGACCCCATCCCTCTCTACAGACTAACTTGACCCCATCCCTCTCTACAGACTAACTTGGCCCCTACATCCCTCTCTACAGACTAACTGGCCCCTACTTCCCTCTCTACAGACTAACTGACCCCTACTTCCCTCTCTACAGACTAACTGACTCTGTCCCTCTCTACAGACTAACTTGGCCCCTACATCCCTCTCTACAGACTAACTGACCCCTACATCCCTCTCTACAGACCAAGCAGCCCCTACATCCCTCTCTGAGACTAACTGACCCCTACACATCCCTCTCTACAGACTTGACCCCTACTTCCCCTCTCTACAGACTAACTGCCCCTACATCCCTCTCTACAGACTAACTGACCCTAACCCCTCTCTACAGACTAACTGACCCCTACTTCCCTCTCTACAGACTAACTGCCCCTACATCCCTCTCTCAGACTAACCTTCATCCCTCTCTACAGACTAACTGCCCTACTTCCCTCTCTACAGACTAACTTGTTCACTTCCCTCTCTACAGACTAGCAGCCCTACTTCCCTCTCTACAGACTAACTGACCCCTACTTCCTCTCTACAGACTAACTGACCCTACTTCCCTCTGCAGACTAACTGACCCCTACATCCCTCTCTACAGACTAGCTGCCCTACATCCCTCTCTACAGACTATGACCCCTACTTCCCTCTCTACAGACTAACTGACCCTACTTCCTCTCTACAGACTAACTGACCCCTACTTCCCTCTCTGACTAACAGCCTACACTCTCTGACTCCTTCTTCTCTCTACAGACTAACTGCCCTACATCCCTCTCTACAGACTTCTTGGCCCCTACATCTCTCTGCAGACTACGCCCCTACTTCCCTCTCTACAGACTAGCTGCCCTACTTCCCTCTACAGACTAACATTTCACTTCCCTCTCTACAGACTAACTGCCCCTACTTTTGTGTCTCTCTGCAGACTACTTTGGCCCCTACTTCCCTCTCTGCAGACTTGACCCCTACTTCCCTCTCTGCAGACTAACTGCCCTACTTCCTCTCTGCAGACTAACGGCTTCTTCCCTCTCTACAACTACTGGTCCCTCCCTCTCTGCAGATAGAGCCTACATCCCTCTCTGAATACTGCCCCTTCCCTCTCTGAACTAACTATTTCTTCCCTCTCTGGTGCCTACTTCCTCTCTACCAGACTTCTTCCTTCATCCCTCTACAGACTAACTTCCATCCCCTCTCTAACCCAGCCCTCTCTGACTAACGCCCTACTTCCCTCTCTACAGACTAACCCAGCCCCTACTTCCCTCTCTCCCAACTTGCTTTCATCCCTCTCTACAGACTGCAGCCCTCTCCCCTCTACAGACTAACGGCCCCATCCCCTCTCTGCAGACTAACTGCCCCTACTTCCCTCTCTGAGCCATGACCCTGCTTCCCTCTCTACAGACTAACTGCCCCTACATCCCTCTCTACAGACTAACATTCATCCTCTCTACAGACTAGCTGCCCTACTTCCTCTCTAGCTACACAGCCCCTGTCCCTCTCTACAGACTAACGGCCCCTACTTCCCTCTCTGCAGACTAACTGCCCTCTTCTCTCTGCAGACTAACTGCCCTGTCCCTCTCTACAGACTAACTTGGCCCCCATCTCTCTCTACAGACTAACTGGCCCTACTTCCCTCTCTACAGACTAACTGACCCCATGCTTCCCTCTCTGCAGACTAACTTGGCCCCTACATCCCTCTCTGCAGACTTCTTGGCCCCTACTTCCTCTCTACAGACTACCTGGCCTCTACTTCCCTCTCTGCAGACTAACTGCCCCTACTTCCTCTCTACAGACTAACTATTTCTGTCCCTCTCTACAGACTAACTGCCCCTACATCCCTCTCTGCAGACTAACGGCCCCTACTTCCCTCTCTGCAGACCCCAGCCCCTACTTCCCTCTGCAGACTAACTGACTTCATCCCTCTCTGAACAACTGCCCTCATCCTCTCTACAGACTAGCTTGCCTCCTTCCCTCTCTACAGACTAACTGACCTGCTTCCCTCTCTACAGACTAACTGACCCTACTTCCCTCTCTACAGACTAACCCCAGCTTCATCCCCTCTCTACAGACTAACTCCCTACATCCTTCTCTACAGACTAACTATTTCTTCCCCTCTCTACAGACTAACTGACCCCTACATCCCTCTCTACAGACTAACTATTTCATCTCTCTACAATAACTTTTTCTTCTCTCTGCAGACTAACTATTCCTTCCCTCTCTGCAGACTAACTGACCCCTACATCCCTCTCTACAGACTAACTGACCCCCATCCTCTCTGCAGACTAACTACTTCCCTCTCTACAGACTAACTGACCCCTTCCCTCTCTGCAGACTAACTGGCCCCTTCCTCTCTGCAACCCTACTTCCTCTCTGAACTAACGACCTCTTTCCTTCCTCTCTGCAGACTAGCTGCCCCCTACATCCCTCTCTACAGAACTAACAGCCCCATCCCCTCTCTACAGACTAACAGCCCTACTTCCTCTCCTGCAGACTAACTGACTTCCCCCCCTCTCTGCAGACTAACGGCCCTCTTCCCTCTCTACAGACTAACAGCCCCTACTTCCCTCTCCTACATACAACCTTTGTCCCACTCTCTCTACAGACTAACAGCCCCTACATTCCCCTCTCTACAGACTAACCTTTCTTCCTCTCTGAGTCTTGGCCCGTACTTCCCTCTCTACAGACCCCTTGGCTTCATCCCCTCTCTGCAGACTAACTGACCCTACATCCCTCTACAGACTAACTGACCCCTGCTTCCTCTCTACAGACTAACCTACATCCCTCTCTACAGACTAACTGACCCCTACTTCCCTCTCTGCAGACTAACAGCCCCTTTCCTCTCTGCAGCTAACTGACCCCTACATCCCTCTCTGCAACTCTTGCCCCACATCCCCTCTCTGCAAACTAACGGCCCCTACTTCCTCTCTGCAGACTAACAGCCCCTACATCCCTCTCTACAGACAACCTTCATCCCCTACAGACTTGCCCTTATTCCCTCTCTACAGACTACTTGTTGCTTCCCTCTCTACAGACTAACACTACTTCCTCTCTACAGACTAACTGGCCCCTACTTCCCTCTCTACCAGACTAACCCCATTTCATCCCTCTCTACAGACTAGCCCCTTACTTCCCTCTCTACAGACTAACTTAGCCCTATCCCTCTCTGCAGACCTTTGACCCTCTTCCCTCTCTGCAGACCTAGCTGCCCCTGCCCTCTCTGCAGACTAACTGCCCTCATCCCTCTCTACAGACTAACTGCCCTACATCCCTCTCTACAGACTAACTGACCCCTACTTCCCTCTCTGCAGACTAACTTATTTCTCCTCTCTACAGACTAACGCCCTCATCCTCTCCTGAATAGCTTTCATCCCTCTCTCAGACTTGCCCCTACTTCTCTCTGCAGACTAACTGCCCTACTTCCCTCTCTACAGACTAACTCCCTCTGTCCCTCTCTCAGACTAACCTCTCCTCTCTACAGACTCTGCCCCTCCCTCTCTACAGACTTCTGGCCCCTACCCCTCTACAGACTAACGCCCTACTTCCTCTCTGCAGACTAACAGCCCCATCCCTCTCTACAGACTAGCGCCCTACTTCCTCTCTGCAGACCACCATCCTCTCTCTGCAAGCTGAGATATATCTACCCTTGCATTCCTTCACCCGACCCGGCGCCCACAGATCCAAACCACATCCCTCTGTACCCGGTGTACCAGACTCGCTCAGATAAGGTCCGTACCCGAACCTCACTCTTGTTTTCATCTCTTGTCCTTCTTGTTCAGATTTCACTTCCATTGTTTTTTTTTGTTTCCGTGTTTGTATTTGTCTCTTGTGTGTCTCCTCCCCCTGCGTGTTCGTCAGCTGATTGGTGTTGACGCTTTGCTGGCAGGAGGTGAGTGTACAGTATACTGTTCTTGCTTAAGATAATTTGGTCTTGATAAAGTTTACCATACGTGTGTTAATAAAGGCTTACTTTAACGTTTCCTATTTAGTTTACTGTATACTGTATATATTACTGATGAGACGTATTCGTTGGTTTACCTCAAGTTTACCGTATGTTATCTGGGAAGAGCCTGTTACTAGTATTAATTGTACAAGCTATATATCAAGTTAACATTATGAAATTTACTGAAAATATACAGTACATCATAGGTTTGCATTAAGTTTACCTAATGTTGGAAACCAGAAATAAACTCTACATCAATTACGTTAAGTTTCAAGTATTTATGTAATATTAAAGGAGACGGAGTGGGGAGAGCATCTTACACCGTCAGTAGTAACGTTCTCTCTCTCACCTCTGGTTCCTCTGATGCCACTTCTTCCTTAGTGAATATTAAGCTTTGGGTTTACGACAAGAGGTATACATCATCTGTTTACATTACATCTACCTTAAATCGGTAGAAGTACAATACATCGAAGTTTACCTTGTTTACCAGTGTACAGTTTACCTTATGTTTACCAATGTCACAGTTTACTTATGTTTTCAATGTACAGTTTACCTTATGTTTGCCAATGTACAGTTTTTATGTTTTACCAATGTACAGTTTACCTTGTTTTACAGTGTACAGTTTACCTTATGTTTACCAATGTACAGTTTACCTTATGTTTGCAATGACAGGTTTACCTTATGTTTACCAATGTACAGTTTACTTATGTTTACCAATGTACAGTTTACCTTATGTTTACCAATGTACAGTTTACCTATGTTTACCAATGTAGATTTACCTTATGTTTACCAATGTATTTACCTTATGTTTACCAATGCAATTTACCTATGTTTTAATACTTACAGTTTTACCTTATGTTTACCAGTGTACAGTTTTACCTTTATTTTACCAATGTACAGTTTACCTTATGTTTACCAGTGTACAGTTTTACCTTATGTTTTCAATGTACATTTACCTTATGTTTACCAATGTACAGTTTACCTATGTTTACCAATACAGTTTACCTTATTTTACCAATGTATTTACATTATTTGCACAGTTTACTTATGTTTTACCAATGTACAGTTTACCATGTTTGCAATGTGAGTTTACCTATGTTTACCAATGTACAGTTTACCTTATGTTTACCAATGTCTGGTTTACCTTATATTTTACCAGTGTACAGTTACCTATGTTTACCAGTGTACAGTTTACCTTATGTTTACATTGTACAGTTTACCTTATGTTTACCAATGTACAGTTTACCTTAAAGTATACATGAAGTAGATACACAAACTGCCAAACAATATATTACCCGGCATATTGTACACTTCAACAGTTTACATTCACTTTACCAAAGGCGTGTTTACCTGAGGTTTACTAAGTTCACTAAGTGCCTGATGACGTTAATTTGTACACTGGCCCTGAATGTTGGCTTTGTGCACTGGCCTTTTACACTAGTCTTGCTCACTGTTGACACCCTGGCGCCTACCAACCACTGCCCCACATCAGGCAGACATGCTTACAGAGCTACAGTAAGAAGCCAACGGCGATATAGGCAGAAGAGGTGACCAACATGGAGACTTAACGACTACACCGGCGGACGAAGGCAATGCATGGTGGACAGGCAACTAAGGCGAACTCTAAAGAAAATGGGTTATCGGTAGTCGATTACCTCTCCCTCTCCCCAGTCATTGCAGCTACCTGCCACACTGGATCAGGAAAAGGGAGAGCCAAAATGTGTGGTTTCAGCCTTCGCTCCTACCTCACCACGTAAATCAACTCACGAGCAGCCATCATGCAGCTCCTCATACCTCTCATCATCATCATCAAAAAGTCCTCCGGCGACTGAGGAGAGGCAGATATGACTAACAGAAGTCTCCAGTCACAACTCTGCACAGCGGTATAGATAAGATGGTCGTTTATACACTGGGAGCTAGGCAACAGTATGACCGGTTCTGTCTGCATAACTGAGCTGCCATTTCCAGGAGCCACTCAGCTCACCCCACATGGGGAGGGGCTAGAAAAGGTGCCGTATTCATAGCCTGCCTAAAAAAAAAAGACCTGACTGGGCAAGCGCTCCCAGTAAGGTCATCCTTATTCGGTGGAAAACATAATCATAGTCACAGTTCAAAGCAAAAACAAACTTGACTCTTATGGTCGCTGCATGGAATGACACAAATGAGCATCCTGAAAGAAGAACTGCCCTTGTGGTAAGAGGCTGTCAAGATTTAACATCGACATAGCAGCCATTAGTGAGTCCCGGCTCCCAGAGAGGTTGACTCAGGAGAGTCTGGCGCCCTTTCTGGAAGGGCCTGCTGGAGAGAAACCGTCTTTATGAAAGTTGGCTTTGCCATTCGTCAACCATCCATATACTGTAAGCTAACTGAAATGCCTCTTGGGATCAACAGGCGCCTCATGACGCTCCGAGTCCCACGGATCACTCACGTCATGTCTTCTTATCCCATGCATAAGCCCCAACACATGATGCAGAGGATGACATCAGGGCCATTTACGCCGACCTTGACAGTGCTAACCTCTATCCCCAGAGAAGATAAAGTTGTGCTCGCTGGTGACTTCAATGCCAGAGTTGGCAGGGAATCAGGAGAAATAGTGAGCAAGTATAATCCCAACTGTCCTCAGCAAGTGTCCTGAACACAACCTCACTATCACCGACACCTTGTTTAGGCAGGCCAACAAGTTGTAACACCCACGATCCAAAGACTGGCATCTCGTGACTACATCATTGTTAGTGAAAGAGATCGCCGAGATGCCTTCACCACCCGAGCCGTGCGTGGCTAAAACCACTGCGACACTGATCATCAGCTGGTCAGAAAGCTCGCTTCACGTCGTCCCAAAACGGCGAAGGCAGAGAGCCTCCCTGATAGTTTTCACCAAGCGTCTGGAGGATCCGCTGGTAGCACATGCTTTCAGAGAGCAGCTCGAGGTTTGGCTGATAAACAACCCAACAACAAACAACTCAAATCCGAGTGCCGAGAGGGTAGGCTTGACGCTGTCGCGGCAAACCCTGCAGAGACCCTCGGCCAGACCAAGAATACCAGGACTGGTTTAATGAAAATGACCCAGAAATCAATGTACTCCGTTGATGAACGTGCTGCTTTAACTGACTGGCTGAACAACTCTCAGTCTCGGACCGTAGCTGATGCCCTCCACAAGAAGAAAGTGGCGACCCAGCATGAACTTCGCAATCTAAAGAACGAATAGTTGAAAATAAGCTTGTGAAACGCAGAGAGACGTGCGAAGTTTTCAAATCCGTTAAAATGCTGTATGGCCAAATTTCTCGATGGCAAGTCCATAATTGAAGACGAAGAAGGCATCCTTCAGCACTGGAAAGAGCACTACCACTCCCTGCTCAAACATGGATGTGGAATCTTGTGTGGATGTCCTGACCACCCAGCATGTTCCTGAGCACCCAAAGCTGACCCACCTCAGCTCACGTCCATCCCTATATGAGGTATCTACTGCCATCAAGCAGATGAAAAATAACAAAGCTTCAGGACCTGAAGGAATCCTAGCCGAGGTGTATAAAGCAGGAGGACCTCTGCTTACCAGCCGTCTCCACTCTCTCCTGGAGAATATGGGAGGAGGAGGAAATCCTCCAAGCTCTTGAAGATGCCTCAATCGTCAGTAATTATAGAACAAGGAAGACCGGTCATGTTGTCTGTGTTCAATATAGACAAAACACCGTAATTTTGTGTTCTTGATAGAGATAGGAGTAGCTCTGGCTCTGCTCTTAGACTGGATATATCGTCGCTTTTGTGGATGGTATTACTGCGCTAGGTGATAATAATACTTGGAGCCATATAATAAATATATATCATAGGTCAGACTGCGGCAACTACCGCAGTTCGCTGCTGTCCGTAGTGTGCAGATTATCGCCTGAGTCCTCCTAAACAAACTTCTCTCTGAGGCGAACTTCATCCCAGAATCTCAATATGAGTTTGAGCCGTCACAGGGCACCTCTGATGATATGCTGCTCACCACACTGGGAAGGTAGAAGAGCGTCGTGACCTGTACGTGGCCTTCATCGGCCTAACCAAGGGCTCGACTCGGTCAACAGGAAGCCCTCTGGCGGGCCCTCAGTCGTATTGGCTGCACACCCAAATTCATTGTCATTTTAAGTCAACTCCAGGATGGCATGAACGGCAGTGTCCTGCACGTTGCCACCCAGTCTGAGCTCTTACCTATCCAAACGGGGGTAAAACAAGAATGTGTACTGGCACCAACTCTCTCTTCCATTTTCTTGGCTGCCTTCCTTACTCGTGCCAGTGCCAGTTTAGCCGGCGGAGTGGACATCCAGTACCGGATGAAGGGACTTTTCAACATAAGACGAGTCGGTTAAGAACAAAGGTGTCGGCTGTTTCCATTAAAGAACTTCAGTATGCAGACGACCAAACCCTCGTCGCTCACACTAAATGCAACCTACAGGAAATCGTGAACACTTCCACAGATGCATATGAACACTTCGGCCTTGAAGTGTATGTATGTAAGACTCAGACTTCCAGCCTGCCCCTGGTTCAGCCACACCTCCACCATCCATCTAGTTTAGCGGTACTACCCTCTATTATTTACCCACTTTCGGTACTTTGGCTCCCACCTGTCCACCACCTTGTACACCGATGAAGAGATTCAACATCGGATATAATATGCAACTCAAGCCTTTGGCAGACTCCATACCCGTGTCTTCAGCTGTTGGGAGCTGAAATTATCTACAAAGTGCATATCGAGCAATGGTCCTCCCCACCCTGCTGTATGGCAGCCAAGACATGGGTCACGTACAGAGGCACCTCAAGGCATGAAACTTTCACCAACATAATCTACGTTCATCCGGTTCGCTGAAGACAAGAACAAATGCCAGTATTCTTGCTGACACCAACTGTAGGAGCATCGAGGCTACCATTATCCAAAACAACTACGCTGGACTGGCCATGTTTACTCCCACATGGACAACAGTAGACTTCACAGCGCTACTTTACAGTCATAACGAATAGTAAGGTAACGCTGGTGGGCAACTGAAGAAGTATAGGATAGTCTTAAGACAAACCTGAAAAGTACCAAATAGCCCCCTCACCTGGAGACGATTACTCCACACCGTAACGCGGAGAGCACCACCACGTGAAGATGTCAATACTTTCGAGGTAGCCCGACTGAAAACCTAGGCATACAAGTGCCAACGCCGGAAGAACATTGCCGCCGCCCCTCCCGCACTAGATGCAGCCCTCCACACGTGCAACAACTGTGGACTACCCTGCCAGTCCCAAATCGGCCTCTTTAGTCACCTTAGAGCTCACCAACATAGGTGACATCCTTAATAACTCATATCATTGTATCATAGCTGGAGGATTGTCGTAAACCGAGTGACAGTAGTTGTGGTGCATGCGGGTGTGCCTGTGTTCGAAGCCAGTCTTCTAGTGTACACACCTGGCTCTCTAGTATACACACCTGGCCTTCTAATGTACACCAGGCCTGCTAGTGTACACACCTGGCCCTCTAGTTTACACACCTGGCTCTCTAGTGTACACACCTGGCTCTCTAGTCCACACACCTGGCCCTCTAGTATACACATCTGGCCTCTGGTGTACACACCTGGCTCTCTTGAGTACATGGCTCTCTAATGTACACACCCTGGCCCTAGTGTAAACACCTGTCTCCAGTATACACCTGACCTTCTAATGTACCTGGCCCTCTAGTGTACACACCTGTCTCTAGTATACACTGGCCCTCTAATGTACACCTGGCCTCTAGGTGTACACACCTGGCCCTTAGTGTGCACACCTGGCCCTCTAGTCTACACACCTGGCCCTCTGTACACACCTGGCCTTCTGGTATACACCTGGCCCTCTAGGGGTACACACCTGGCCTCTAGTGTGCACACCTGCCTGCTGAGTGCACACACCTGGCCTGCTGGTGTGCACCTGGCTGCTAGTGTACACACACCACACACCTGCAGTGTAAACACAGCTCTCTAGTTCACACCTGGCCTACTAGTGTGCACACACCTGCCCTGCTAGTGTACACACCTGGTCCTCTAGTGTACACACCTAGCTCACTAGTATACACACCTGGCTCTCTAGTGTACACACGTGGCTCTCTAGTATACACACCTGGCTCTCCCAGTGTACACACCTGGCCCTCTAGTGTACACACCTAGCTCTCATTGTACACACCTGGCTCTCTAGTGTACACACCTGGCTCTCTAGTGTACACACCTAGCTCTCTAGTGTACACACCTGGCTCTCTAGTGCATGGTCAACAGGACACAGGAAGCCGCCAGCCTCGAGTGCGAGTGTTGTGAGCACGTGACTAATGAGTCATATTTAGGTTGGCTGATTGGCCCATTACAGTCATGACGTCACTCGTTAGATGTCAATAGTTGTAACTCCGTACACAGTAGCCACCTCCTGCCCAACCTCTTAACCTAACCTCTTCTAACCTAACCTTACACTTTATCGCGTGGACAAACAGACAGAAGGATGTTAGTCCGGGTCAGCGATGGCAACAAAAACTCCCAACAGTTGAGAAGGGTAAGGGAGGAGGAGGGAGGTGCCACCTACACCCAGGTACACCTACACCCAGGTACACCTACACCCAGGTACACCTACACCCAGGTGCACCACCCAGGTACACCTACACCCAGGTACACCTACACCCAGGTATATACCCAGGTGCACACCACCCTTCACCCAGGTACACCTACACACCCTACGGGTGGACCTACACGGTACACCTACACCCAGGTGCACCTACACCCAGGTGCACCACGGTGCACCTACCCCGGGTACACCTACACCCAGTGCACACCCCAGGTACCTACACCCAGTGCACCTACCCCAGGTACACCTACACCCAGGTACACCCTACACCCAGGTGACCTACCCAGGTGCACCTCACCCAGGTGCCTGCACCCAGGTTCACCTACAGGTGCCTCACGGTGCGCCTACACCCAGGTGCACCACCAGGTGCACCTACGCGTGCACCTACACCCAGTGCACCTACACCCAGGTACCTACAGTTGCCTACACCAGGTGCGCCTCCACCCAGGTACACCTACACCCAGGTCCACCTACACCCAGGTGCACCTACACCCAGTGCACCTACACCCAGGTGCACCTACACCCGGGTGCACCTACAGGTGCACCTGCCACACCCAGGTTACACCTACGGTTACCTACACCCAGGTGCCTACGACCCAGTGCCTACACAGGTGCACCTACAGGTACCTGCACCAGGTACCACCTGTTCACACCCCAGGTTACACCTACACCCAGGTGCCTACACCCAGGTGCACCTACGGTGCCACCTACACCCAGGTATCACGCACACCCCAGTCACCCAGGTACACCCTACACCCAGTTTACCTGACCACCCAGGGTGCACCTACACCCAGGTCACACCTGCACCCAGGTGCACCTACACCCAGGTGCCACCTCACCCAGGTGCACCCCTCACCCAGGTGCACCCTCACCCAGGTACACCTGCACCCAGGTTGCACCTACACCCAGGTTGCACTACACCCAGGCCCACCTACGCCCCAGGTGCCCCTACGCCAGGTACACCTACACCCAGGTACACCCTACACCCAGGTGCACCTACACCCAGGTGCACCTACACCCAGGTGCACCTACGCCCAGGTGCACCTACACCCAGGTGCACCTACGCACCCAGGTGCCACCTACACCCAGGTCCCACCTACACCCAGGTACACCTGCACCCAGGTGCACACCTACCAGGTCCACCTACACCCAGGTACACCCTACACCCAGGTGCACCTACACCCAGGTACACCTGCACCCCAGGTACACCTGCAGGTCACCTACACCCCAGGTACACCTGCACCCGGTGCACCTACACCCAGGTGCCCCTACACCCAGGTGCACCTACGCAGGTGCCACCACCCCAGGTACCCACCCAGGTACACCTACACCCAGGTACACCTACACCCAGGTGCATACACCCAGGTACACCTGCGCGGGTACACCTGCCCAGGTACACCTACCCAGGTGCCACCCTGCACCCAGGTACCTGCACCCAGGTGCCTCACCCAGGCGCACCTGCAGGTACACCTACGGGTACACCTACGGTACACCTACACCCAGGTACACCTACGCAGGTTACCTGCACCCAGGTACACCTGCACCCAGGTGCCACCTCACCCAGGTGCACCTCACCCAGGTGCACCTGCACCCAGGTGCACCTGCACCCGGTGCACCTACCCCAGGTGCACACCACCACCCAGGTACACCTACACCCAGTGCACCTGCACCCAGGTGCACCTGCACCCAGGTGCACCTACACCCAGGTACCCACCTACACCCCGGGTACACCTGCACCCCAGGTGCACCTGCACCGGTGCACCTCCCAGGTGCCTACACCCGGGTGCCTGCACCAGGTACACCTACACCCAGGTACCTGCACCCAGGTGCACCCTACACCCAGGTGCACCTGCACCCAGGTGCCACCCTGCACCAGGGTGCCTCCACCCCAGGTGCACCTACACCCAGTGCACCTGCACCCAGGTGCCACCTACACCCAGGTGCACCACCCCAGGTCCACCCCTGCACCCAGGTGCCTGCACCCAGGTCACACCCTACACCCAGGTGCACTACACCCAGGTGCACCTACGCCCGGGTGCACCCTACACCCAGGTGCACTACACCCAGTGCACCTGCACCCAGGTGCCTGCCTACACCCAGACACCACCTACTGCCCAGGTACACCTACACCCAGGTGCACCTACACCAGGTACACCCACCCAGGCACACCTACACCCAGGTGCCTGCAGGGTCACCTACACCCGGTGCACACCTACACCCAGGTACACCTGCCCAGGTACACACCCTACACCCAGGTGCACACCCAGGTACACCCTGCACCCAGGTGCACCTACACCCAGGTACACCCACACCCAGGCACACCCCACACCCAGGTACACCCACACCCAGGTACACCCACACCAGGTACACCCCACACCAGGTGCACACCCCACACCAGGTACACCCACACCCAGGCACACCCACACCCAGGTACACCCACACCCAGGCACACCCCACACCAGGCAAACCCACACCCAGGTACACCCACACCAGGTGCCACCCCACACCCAGGCACACCCCAGGTACACCACACCTGGGGTACACTCCCCACACCCAGGTGCCCCACCCACACCCAGGCACACCCACACCCAGGTACACCCACACACCCAGGATACACCTACACCCAGGTACACCTGCCACCCAGGTACACCCACACCCAGGCACACCACACCCAGGCACCACACCCAGGTACACCACACCCAGGTACACTCACACCCAGGTACACCCACACCCAGGTACCCCACACCCAGGCACACCCACACCAGGTGCACACCCAGGTACACCCACACCCAGGTACACCCACACCTGTGTGCACCCACACCCAGGTACACCCACACCCAGGTACACCCACACCCAGGTCACCTACACCCGGGCACACCCCACACCCAGGTACACCCACACCAGGCACACCCACACCCAGGCACCCACACCCAGGTCACACCTACACCAGGCATGCCCACACCCAGGCACACCACACCCAGGTGCACACCCACACCCAGGCACACCCACACCAGGCACACCCACACCCGGCACTCCACACCCAGGCACACCCACACCCAGGCACCCACACCCAGGTACACCACACCCAGGCACCACACCCAGGCACACCCACACCCAGGCATACACCTACACACCCAGGTACACCCCACACCCAGGCACACCCTCACCCAGGTACACCCCACACCCAGGTACACCCCACACCCAGGTACACCACACCCACACCCACCCAGGTACACCTACACCCAGGCACACCCACACCAGGTACACTCCACACCCAGGTGCACCTACACCCAGGCACACCCACACCCAGGCACATTCCACACCCAGGTGCACCTACACCCAGGCACACCCCACACCTGGGCACACACCTACACCCAGGTACACCCCACACCCAGGCACACCCACACCCAGGCACACCCCACACCCAGGTACACCCCACACCCAGGCACACCCACACCCAGGTACACCCACACCCAGGTACACACCCCACACCCAGGTACACCCACACCCAGGCACACCCACACCCAGGTTACACCTACACCCAGGCACACCTCACCCAGGTACACCACACGCTACACTCCACACCCAGGTACACCCCACACACTGCACCCAGGCACACCCACACCCAGGTACACCTACACCCAGGTACACCCACACCCAGGTACACCCACACCCAGGTACACTCCAAGGTCAGGTACACCCACACCCAGGCACACCCCACACCCAGGCACACCCACACCCAGGCACACCCCACACCCAGGCACACCCACACCCAGGCACACACCCACCCAGGTACACCCACACCCAGGCACACCCACACCCAGGCACACCCACACCAGGCACACCCACACCCAGGTACACTCCCCACACCCAGGCACACCCACACCCAGGCACACCCACACCCAGGTACACCGCACACCAGGTACACCACACCCAGGCACACCCAGGTCACCCACACCAGGTACACCCACACCCAGGTACACTTCACACCCAGGTGCACCTACACCCAGGTACACCTACACCCAGGCACACCCACACCCACCCACACCCAGGTACACCCACACCCAGGTACACCCACACCCAGGCACACCCACACCCAGGTACACACCCCACACCCAGGCACACCCACACCCAGGTGCACCCACACCCAGGTCACACCCACACCCAGGCACCCCACACCCAGGTACACCCACACCCAGGTACACCCACACCCAGGCACCCCACACCCAGGTACACCCACACCCAGGTCCACCCCACACCCAGGTCCACCCCACACCCAGGTCCACCCACACCCAGGTGCACCCACACCCAGGTCCACCCCACACCCAGGCATCACCCACACCCAGGTACACCCACACCCAGGTGCACCCACACCCAGGTACACCCACACCCAGGTACTCCCACACCCAGGTGCACCCCACACCCAGGTGCACCCACACCCGTCCACTCCACACCAGGTGCACACACCCAGGTGCACCCACACCCAGGTACACCCACACCCAGGCACCACACAGGCACCCACACCCAGGCACATTCCACACCAGGCACCCACACCCAGGTACACCCACACCAGGCACACCCACACACCCAGGTACCCACACCAGGCACACCCACACCCAGGCACACCCACACCCAGGCACACCCCACACCCAGGTACACCCCACACCCAGGCACACCCACACCCAGGCACACCCACACCCAGGTACACCCACACCCAGGTACACCCACACCAGGCACACCCACACCCAGGACACCCACACCCAGGCACACCCCACACCCAGGTACACCCCACCCAGGCACACCCACACCTGCACACCACACCCAGGTGCACCCACACCCGGCACACCTCCACCCAGGCACACCCCACACCCAGGCACACCTCACACCCAGGTGTACCCCACACCCAGGCACACCACCCAGGTACACCTACACCCAGACACCCACACCTGCACACCCACACCCACACCCCACACCCAGGCACACCCACACCCAGGCACACCCACACCCAGGTACCCCACACCCAGGTACACCCACACCCAGGTACACCCACACCCAGGCACACCCACACCCAGGCACACCCACACCTGCACACACACCCACACCCAGGCACACACACCCAGGTACACCCACACCCAGGTGCATTCCACACCAGGTGCACCCACACCCAGGTACACCCACACCCAGGTGCACCCCACACCCAGGTCCACCCACACCCAGGCACACCCCACACCCGGCACACCACACCGTGCAGCACCCACACCCAGGCACACCCCACACCCAGGTACACCCACACCCAGGTACACCCACACCCAGGCACACCCACACCCAGGTACACCCACACCCAGGTACACCCACACCCAGGTGCACCCCACACCCAGGCACCCACCCAGGTCCACCCACACCCAGGTACACCCCACACCAGGTCCACCCACACCCAGGCACACCCACACCCAGGCACACCCACACCCAGGTGCACCCCACACCCAGGTACACCCACACCCAGGTACACCCACACCAGGCACACCCACACCCAGGCACACACACCAGGCACCCACACCCAGGTACACCCACACCCAGGTACACTCCACACACCCAGGTGCACCTGCACCCAGGCACACCACACCCAGGTGCACCTACACCCAGGTACACCTACACCCAGGTGACACCCACACCCAGGCACACCCCACCCAGCACACCCACACCCAGGCACACCCACACCCAGGTACACCTACACCCAGGTCACACCCACACCCAGGCACACCCACACCCAGGCACACCACACCCAGGCACACCCACACCCAGAGGCACACCCACACCCAGGCACACCCACACCCAGGCACACCCACACACCCAGGCACACTCCCCACACCCAGGTGACACTCTGCCACCCAGGTACACCCACACCCAGGCACCCCACACCCAGGTACACCCACACCCAGGCACACCCACACACACCCAGGCACACACCCACACACACACCCACACCCAGGTACACCTCCACACACCCAGGTGCACCCAGGCACACCCACACCCAGGTACACCCACACACCCAGGTACACCCACACCCAGGTACATTCCACACCCAGGCATGACCCACACCTGTGCACACACCCACACCAGTCACCACACCCGTGTCCACCTCACACCCAGTACACACACCCAGGTAACACCAGGCACACCACACCCAGGTACACCACCCAGGCACACCTTCACACCAGGCACACCCACACCCAGGTTCACCCACACCAGGCACACACTCAGGTGCACCCACACCCAGGTGCACTCCACACCCAGGCATACACACCCACACCCAGGTACACCCACACCCAGGACACCCACACCCAGGCACACCCACCCCAGGCACACCCACACCCAGGCACACCCACACCCAGGTACACCCACACCCAGGTACACCCACACACCCAGGTACACCCACACCAGGTGCACCTACACCCAGGTGCACCCCACACTCCAGGTACACCACACTAGGTACCTTACACTCTAGAGGTATCACACACACACACACACGATTTGTAGACACTTTCACATTTGTAGGCACTCTACACCTGGTGCACTCCCCAGTACACTTATTACACCACACACCCAGTGTACACCTATTTGGAGCACACTCAGGCACACACACACACTTGTACACATCCACACCCACACTAGAGTTCCCCACACCCAGGTACACTCTCACAGTCACCTGACACCCAGGTGCAATACACCCAGGTGCACCCACACCAGGCTACCCCACACTCCAGGCATGCCACCTACACCCAGGTACACTATACCTGATACACACTCCACACCGGTACACCCTACCCCAGGTCCACTCCCCACACCCAGGTACACCATTACACCCCACACCTAGGCCATTCATACCTAGGGTACACCCAGGTTTGCACTTACACCTATCACTTGCATACTCAGGACACTCTACATCAGTACCCATGACTTAGAAACCACCACACTCCAGACACCTGGTTACTCAGGCATACTTACACCTGTGCACCCCCACACACTACACCTGTACCCATACACGTATACCTAGGGTCTACTTACGCTGGTACACCTCTAGGCATCACACTAGAGCACCTACACTCCAGGTACACCCGGCACATTCATGTCATTTACACTGTTTTGGTTTGGGTTTTTTGGTTTGTTTTATTTGGTGGCTACCTACACCAGTAGGTACACTCTGCACCCAGGTAGTTCACTTACACACTCTGTACACTCCACACCTGTTGTGCACTTAGGTTTTTGTTGTTGGTTACTCAGGTATACCATATTTAGGTACATTTACACTCAGGTACACCCACACCCAGGCAAGGCCACTCATACCTAGGTACACCCACACTCCAGGTACACCTCACACTCAGGTACACCTACACTCAGGTGGCTACACTCTTAGGTACACTCTACCCAGGTGCATGGTAAAGTATTCTCAAAGGAAATAAACATTAATATTGAACCTCTCAGTGATTAGCTGTTATTTTGTATACACATATTATTACACACACATACACACACACACACACACACACACACACACACATACACACACACACACACACACACGCTTTTCCCATCTAGTTATTATATGTCTTATTGTGGCCATTTAGTATATTATTTGTAATTGAAACCATTCTAAATATGTAACTGTGTGTGTGTGTCTGTCCGTTCGTCTGTCTGTCGTGTCTGTCTGTCTGTGTGTGTGTGTGTGTGTGTGTGTGTGTGTGTGTGTGTGTGTGTGTGTTTGTGTGTGTGTGCTGTGTGTGTGTGTCTGTGTGTGTGTGCTGTGTGTGTGTGTGTGTGTGTGTGTGTGTGTGTGTGTGTGTGTCTGCTGTGTGTGTGTGTGTGTGTGTGTGGTGCTGTGGTGTCTGCTGTGTGTGTGTGTGTGTGTGTGTGTGTGTGTGTGTGTGTGTTTGTGTGTGTGTGTGCTGTGTTTGTGCTGTGTGCAGTGTCTGCTGTGGTGTGTGTGTGTGTGTGTGTGTGTGTGTGTGTGTGCTGTGTGTGTGTCTCGTGTGTGTGTCTGCTGTGTGTGTGTGTGTCTGCTGTGTGTGTGTGTGTGTGTGTGTGTGTGTGTGTTTGTGTGTGCTGTGTGTGTGTCTGCTGTGTGTGTGTCTGCTGTGTGTGTGTGTGTGTGTGTGTGTGTGTCTGTTGTGTGGTATGTGTGTGTGTGTGTGTTTGTGCTGGTGTGTGGTGCTGTGTGTGTGTGTGTGTGTGTGTTTGTGTGTGTGTGCTTGGCTGGTGTGTGTGTGTGTGTGTCTGTTGTGTGTGTGTGTGTGTGTGTCTGCTGTGTGTGTGTGTGTCTGCTGTGTGTGTGTGTGTGTGTGTGTGCTGTGTGTGTGTGTCTCTGTCTGTCAGTCCGTGTGTCTGTCTGTCTGTGTGTGTGTGTGTCTGCTGTGTGTGTGTGTTGTGTGTTGTGTGTGTGTGTGTGTATGCTGTGTGTGGTCGCTGTGTGTGTGTGTGTGTGTGTGTGTGTGTGTTGTGTGTCTGCTGTGTGTGTGTGTGTGTGTGTCTGCTGTGTGTGTGTCTGCTGTGCTGTGTGTTGTGTGTGTGTGTGCGCTGTGTGTGTGTGCTGTGTGTGTGTGTGTGTGTGTGTGTGTGTCTGTTGTCTGTCTGTGTCTGCTGTGTGTGTGTGTGTGTGTGTGTGTGTGTGTGTGTGTGTGTGTGTCTGCTGTGTGCTGTGTGTGTCTGCTGTGTGTGCTGTGTGTGTGTGTGTGCGTGTGTGTGTGCTGTGTGTGTGTGTGTGTGCTGTGTGTGTGTGTGTGTGTGTCTGCTGTGTGTGTGTGTGTGTGTGTGTGTGTGTGTGTGTGTGTGCTGTGTGTGTGTGTGTGTCTGCTCTGTCTGTCTGTCTCTCTGTCTGTCTGTCTGTGTCTGCTGTGTGTGTGTTTGTCTGCTGTGTGTGTGTGTGTGTGCTGTGTGTGTCTGCTGTGTGTGTGTGTGTGTGTCTGCTGTGTGTGTGTGTGTGCTGTGTGTGTCTTGGTGTGTGAGGGTGTGTGATCTGCTGGTGTGTGAGGTGTGTGATCTACTGGTGTGTGAGGTGTGTGAAGGTGTGTGGTCTGCTGGTGTGTGGAGAGTGTGTGATCTGCTGGTGTGTGTGTGGAGTGTGTGGTCTACTGGTGTGTGAGGGGTGTGTGGTCTCTAGTGTGTGAGGGTGTGTGGTCTGCTGGTGTGTGAGGTGTGTGGTCTACTGGTGTGTGAGGTGTGGTCTGCTGGTTGTGTGAGGGGTGTGTGATGTGCTGGTGTGTGTGGTGTGTGAGTCTGCTGGTGTGTGAGGTGTGTGGTCTCGCTGGTGTGTGAGGAGTGTGCTCGGTGTGTGTGGTCTGGTGTGTGGTGTGTGATCTACTGGTGTGTGGTGTGTGATCTGCTGGTGTGGTGTGTGGTCTGCTGGTGTGTGGTGTGTGAGGTGTGTGGTCTACTGGTGTGTGAGGAGTGTGTGGTCTGCTGGTGTGTGAGGAGTGTGTTGTCTGGTGTGTGAGGTGTGTGGTCTACTGGTGTGTGAGGATGTGTGATCTGCTGGTGTGTATGTGATCTGCTGGTGTGTGAGGGTGTGTGGTCTGCTGGTGTGTGAGAGTCGTGGTCTGCTGGTGTGTGGTGTGTGGTGTGTGATCCTGTGTGTGTGTGTGTGGTCTGCTGGTGTGTGAGGTGTGTGGTCTGCTGGTGTGTGAGAGTGTGTGGTGGTGTGAGGATCTGCTGGTGTGTGGTGTGTGATCTACTGGTGTGTGGTTGGTCTACTGTGTGTGTGAGGAGTGTGTATCTGCTGGTGTGTGAGGTGTGTGATCTGCTGGTGTGTGTGGTGGTCTTTTGGTGTGTGAGAGTGTGTGATCTGCTGGTGTGTGAGTGGTGTGTGATCTGGTGTGTGAGGGTGTGATCTGCTGGTGTGTGAGGGGTGTGTGGTCTACTGGTGTGTGGTGTGTGATCTGCTGGTGTGTGGGTAGTGTGTGGTCTGCTGGTGTGTGAGGTGTGTGATCTGGTGTGTGAGGAGTGTGTGAAGTGTGCTTGGTCTGCTGGTGTGTGAGGTGTGTGATCTGCTGGTGTGTGTGAGGTGTGTGATCTGCTGGTGTGTGAGTGGTGTTGGTCTGCTGGTGTGTGAGGTGTGTGGTCTGCTGGTTGTGTGAGTGAGTGTGTGGTCTGCTGGTGTGTGTGGTGTGTGCTGGTGTGTGTGTGGATTCTGCTAGTTATTGTGGTGTGGGTCTGCGGGTGGTGTGAGGTGTGGTCTACTGGTGTGTGGTGTGACCTGGTGTGTGAAGTGTGTCTGCTGGTGTGTGGTGTGTGTGGTCTGCTGGTGTGTGAAGTGTGTGTGCTGCTGGTGTTGGAGTGTGTGTGTGGTCTGCTGGTGTGTGAGAGTGTGTGATCTACTGGTGTGTGAGTGGTGTGTGGTCTGTGCTGGTGTTGTGGGTGTGTGTGGTGTGCTGGTGTGATGTAGTGTTGATTTAATAGCCTTGTGTGTGGATGTGTGTGGTGTGTGTATGTGTATCTCTGCTGTGTGTGTGTCTACTGTGTGTGTGTGTATATACCTGTGTGTGTGTCTCTATATGTGATGTGATGTCTGTGTGGTGTGTATGTCTACTAATGTATGATGTATATCTTTATGTATGTAAGTATGTGTGGTCTACTATTGTAATATGTGTCTGTATTATGTGATCTACTGGTGTATGTGTGTGTAGTATACTGGTGTGTAATGTGTGTAATCTGCTGGTGTGTAATGTGTGTCTGCTGGTGTGTGATGTGTTCTGTTGTATGAGAGTGTGTGATCTGCTGGTGTGTGTGTGTGTCTGCTGGTGTGTGAGTGTGTGTGTCTGCTGGTGTGTGAAATGTGTGATCTGCTGGTGTGTGAGTGTGTGTGCTGGTGTGGCAGTGTGTGTCTGCTGTTGTGTGAAGTGTGTGATGTGGTGTGTGGTGGTGTGATGCTGATTGTGATGTGTGTGCTGCTGTTGTGTGGTGTGTCTGCTGGTATGTGTGATCTTGTGTGTGTGTGTGTGTGTGTGTGTGTGTGTGTGTGTGTGTGAGAGTGTGTGATCTGTGTGTGAAGTGTGTGATCTCGTGTGTGGTGTGAGTGTGTGATCTGTGGTGTGTGAGTGTGTGTCTGCTGGTGTGTGGTGTGTGTGTGTGTGAGTGTGTGATGTTGTGTGGTGGTGTGTGGTCTGCTGGTGTGTGAGTGTGTGATTGCTGGTGGTGTGGGGGTGTGTGAGTGTGATGCTGCTGGTGTGTGAGTGTGTGTCTCTGTGTGGTGTGTGTGGTCTGCTGGTGTGTGGGGAATGTGTGGGTGTGTGCTGCTGGTGTGGTGTGTGTGTCTGCTGGTGTGTGGTGTGTGATGCTGTGTGTGTGAGGTGTGTGTGTTGTGTGTGGTCTGCTGGTGTGTGGTAGTGTGTGAGTGCTGTTGTGTGGTGTGTGCTGGTGTGTGGTGGTGTGTGGTCTGCTGGTGTGTGTGCTGTTGTGTGTGTGTGCTGCTGTGTGTGTGAATGTGTGTGCTGCTGGGTGTGTGGTGTTTGTTGTGGTGTGTCTGCTGGTGTGTGGTGGTCTGCTGGTGTGGTGTGTGGTGTGTGGTGGACTGTGTGTGTGTGTGGTCTGCTGGTGTGTGTGGTGTTTGGTGGTGGTGTGATCTATTGTGTGAAGTGTGTGAAGTCTAGCCAGTGTGTGTGTGTGAGTGTGTGGTGTGGTGTGTGGTGGTGTGTGTGCTGGTGTGTGTGAGTGTGTGGTCTGTGGTGTGAGTGTGTGATCTGCTCAGTTGTGTGGTGTGTGATGCTGGTGTGTGGTGTGTGAGGTGTGTGTGCTGTGTGTGTGGTGTGTGATGCTGTTGTGTGTGATGTGTGGTCTGCTGGTGTGTGAGAGTGTTGATGCTGCTGTTGTGTGGTGATTGATGCTGCTGTTGTGTGAGTGTGTGGTCTGCTGGTGTGAGAGTGTGTGATGCACTGTTGTGTGGTGTGTGTAGAGTGTGTGATCTGCTGGTGTGAGAGTGTGTGATGTGGTGTGGTGTGTGCTGTTGTGTGGTGTGTGTGGTGTGTGAGTGTGTGATCTGCTGGTGTGTGAGTGTGTGGTGTGGTGGTGTGCTGTTGTGTGGTGTGTGCTGGTGTGGTGTGTGGGGTGTGTCTGTTGTGGTGTGTGATGCTGGTGTGGTGTGTGGTCTGCTGGTGTGTGGGGGTGTGGGGTGTGTGGTGTGGTGTGGTGGTGTGTGTGTATTGTGTGAGTGTGTGATCTGCTGGTGTGTGGTGTGTCTGTGTGTGTGTGTGTGTGATTGTGTGTGTGATGCTGCTGGGTGTGGTGTGTGATGGTGTGTGGTGTGTGGTGTGTGAGGTGTGTGTCTGCTGGTGTGTGAGTGTGTGGTCTGCTGGTGTGTGAGTGTGGTCTCCTGGTGTGTGGTGGTGTGTGTCTGCTGGTGTGTGGGGTGTGTGTGGTGTGTGTGGTGTGTGGTCTGCTGTGTGGTGTGTGTGCTGGGGTTTGGCTGGTGTGGTGTGTGTCTGCTGGTGTGTGTTCTAGTGTGTGTGTGTGTGTGTGATCTGTGGTGTGTGAAGTGTGTGAAGTGTGTGTGTCTTCAGTGTGTGTGGTGGTGGTGTGTGCTGTTGTGTGAGTGTGTGATGCTGGTGTGTGAGTGTGTGTGTGTGTGTGGTGTGTGGTCTGCTGGTGTGTGGTGTGTGATGCTGGTGTGTGGTGTGTGCTGGTGTGTGGGGGAATGTGTGGTCTGCTGGTGTGTGTGTGTCAATCTCTTGTGTGATGCCTTATGGTGTGTGAGGTGTATGATGTGTGTGTGTGTGTGTGGATTCTAATTATTGTGAGGGTGTGTGTCTGCTGGTGTGTGGTATGTGATGCTGTTGTGAAATGTGTGATGGTGTGTGTGTGTGTGATGCTGGTGTGTGAAATGTGTGATGTGTGTGTCTGCTGGTGTGGTGTGTGATCTCTGCTATTGTGTGTGTATAGTCTGCTGGTGTGTGAAGTATGTGTGTATGGTGTGTTCAATGTGTGATCTGTGTATTATGTGAATGCTAATTGTGAAATGTATGTCTATTTGTGAAGTGTGTGAGTGCTGGTGTGTGAGTGTGTGATGCTAGTGTGTGTGGGTGTGTGAGTCTGCTGTTGTGTGTGGTGTGTGAGTACTGTGTGTGTGATCTGTGTGTGTGTGTGTGTGTTGTGTGTGTGTGTGCAGTCTCTGTAGTGTGTGGGGTGTGTGCTCAGTGTGAGTAGTGTGTGTGTGCTGCTGGTGTGTGTGAGTGTGTGAGCTGATGGTGTGTGGTGTAACTGCTGGTGTGTGGTGTGTGTCTGCTGTGGTGTGTGAGAGTGTGTGATCTCTGGTGTGTGTGTGTGATGCTGCTGTTGTGTGAAGTGTGTGATGTGGTGTGTCAGTGTGTCTGCTGTGTTGTTGTGTGTGATCGGTGTGTGAGTGTGGTGTGTGAGTGTGTGATGTGTGTGTGCTGGTGTGAAGTATTTTGATGCTAGTGTGTGAGGTGTGTGTGATCTGCTGGTGTGTGAAGTGTTGATGCTTGGTGTGTGTGAAGTGTGTGATGCTGGTGTGAAGTGTGTGATGCTGTTATTGTAGTGTGTGATGCTGGTGTGTGTGAGTGTGTGTGGTCTGCTGTGTGAGTGTGTGTCTGCTGGTGTGTGAAGTGTGTGGTGTGTGTGCTGTGGTGTGAGTGTGTGGTCTGCTGGTGTGTGGTGTGTGATGCTGGTGTGTGAAGTGTGTGGTCTCTGTTGTGTGAGAGTGTGTGATGCTGGTGTGTGTGAGTGTGTGAGTGCTGTGTGTGTGTGTGTGATCTGCTGGTGTGTGGTGTGTGTGTCTGCTGTTGTGGTGTGTGTGTGTGTCCTGCTGTGTGGTGTGTGTGCTGTGTGTAGTGTGTGATGCTGGTGTGTGTGTGTGTCTGCTGTGTGTGTGTTGTGTCTACTGTTGTGTAGTAATGTGGTCTATTTATGTGTGTGTGATGCTCTGTGTGTGGTCTATGTGTGTGGTATTAGTGTGTGTTCTGCTGGTGTGTGGTGTGTGTCTGCTGTGTGTGAAGTGTGTGATCTGCTGGTGTGTGTGTGTGTGTCTGCTGTGTGTGAGAGTGTGTGTGATCTGCTGGTGTGTGTGTGATCTGCTGGTGTGTGAAGTGTGTGATGCTGGTGTGTGGTGTGTGATATGTGGTGTGTGTGGTGTTGAGTGTGTGATGCTGGTGTGTGATGTTTGCTGGTGTGTGAGTGTGTGTGATGCTGGTGTGTGAGTGTGTGTCTGCTGTGTGTGTGTGGTGTGTGATGCTGTTGTTGTGGTGTGTGGTGCTGGTGTGTGAGGTGTGTGAGTGTGTAG
>NW_024747468.1:0-22128 GCF_018991925.1 Homarus americanus
CAAATGACTTAGTACATCATAAATTGGTGGTTTAAAAAAAGCCCTCATTAGAGAAAGGTGAAGGAGCACACAGTGAACATACAGATTAATGTTTGCACGCGTAGATCATGTAAGGTGAGATGTTGAACACCAGACACGTAGTGTAGTAACTCCCTCCCAGATGGCGTTATGAGGGGCCTGATGATGTAGCAGTTACCTCACAGATGGTGTTATGAGGAAATTCACATGATGATGCTGTAGCAAAACATTCACTACGTGTTGTCGTAGCATCTTGGGGACACCACGTGGTCGACATGACTCACTCATTCAAGTGGGTGAGG
This sequence comes from Homarus americanus, assembly GCF_018991925.1. Classification (NCBI taxonomy): domain Eukaryota; kingdom Metazoa; phylum Arthropoda; class Malacostraca; order Decapoda; family Nephropidae; genus Homarus; species Homarus americanus. Next base: position 321 of record NW_024747468.1, read on the forward strand.
TGTGGTCCCAGGCCTCTCTATCGTGGAGTCTCAGGGGAAGTATAACTGGGTACCTGGGACCTCACTGTGTGAAGGTGGTTAGCTAGCTTGGGTAAGACTCAACTGCCGAGTTGTTTTTCACTGAGTTAAGCACTGTTCACCACTATTCATCACTGGTTCCATTCCTTTGCCAAATGAGATAGTACCTTATGGCAAGAACTTGTTGATAGTCGGCTGGGGAGGAGGGTTCAGGGGAGTGAGTTAGTATGGGCCAACATATAAATAATAATAATAATAATAATAATAATTAACGGTTTATTGAAAGAGCTTGGCAGCCAGAAGACTGAAAATATACAGTTACATATTTGGGGAATGGGTTACGAATTACAAATAATATACAAGTAACATGAGTGACACAAATAAGACATATAATAACTAGCTGGGGAAAAGCTCAAACTACAGTTCATTTCAACATAGTGACAGTGCAAGGAGTAGTGTTTACTGGGAGTGAGTACACTGATTTATTACAAGTTATCGATAATTTTTACAATGGTTGGGACTGGGCTGTTCTTATAGCGATCAGTTCGTGCACGTATGGGCTGGGCTGGATGCGGTTGTGGTGTCGAAGAGCAATTCTCGGACTAGGGATCTCAGGTGGTAGTAGAGCCGGTGTCGGGGATGGTGTAGAAGCTTCTTACCAAATTTGCAGATGAGGTCGTGGTGATGGTCAGTGAGAGTCTAAAGGGTCAGTGTGTTGAGCGCTTCTTGATATGTGGAGTAGGAAGGGTAGAGAATAATCTTGCATGGCCTCTTTTGCACTTTTTCGAGGTGTTTACGTTGTGTGGCATGTAGGGAGGAAGACCAGGTGGAGGAGGCATAGGTGAGCTTGGGAAGTATGAATGTTGTGTAAACACTGAGGAGCTCGTGTGCAGGACCACCGAGGGACTTGAGTCGGCGTAGGAGGTGGAGACGGAAACTGGAGGATTTGATAACTTCACTGACGTGTGGTTTCTAATTTAGTTTGTTGTCTATATGTATGTGTGTGTGTGTGTGTGTGTGTGTGTGTGTGTGTGTATACTACTGTACTTTTTAGATCCTCCTACGCAACCTAACCTATTATAGTTAAGTATAGTAGGCTATACACTATTTTGTTAGTATGTGTTATAAATTGAAATTGCATGTTATTATTATTAATATTATTATTATTAATATTATTATTATTATTATTATTAGTAGTAGTATTATTATTATTATTATTGTTATTATTATTACATGCTAATATAATACTAAGTTGCCCGCCAGATTTCCTCAGAGATGGGAGGAGCACATTGGCGGCGGTGTTGTTTATACTCCGCCCGATTACTGATTCCTATTCACCGAGCCAGAGCTGGCGGGCGGCGTGTTATGTGCCACGTTTTGTTTCCCATTGAGCGTACCGCTCAGCTGGGGAGTAGGAGATTTCATAAAAAGAAAGTTTGAGTGGAGAGCACACCTTTTCCTTCACATACAGTTATCTTAGACCATCTACTAGTATAATAGTTTGCACAAAAATACTCTACACTCTTTCTAGGTTATTGTTATGTTGTTTTTTTTTTTTTTTGACTTCTCATCAGATTGTGCATTCAACTAATATACACTATTAGTGTGTTTATTATTATGTTTTATAGTATTATTTCGTATAATATTGGGTAACACAATTAGAGTCACTAGTATAGTATATTATTGGGGGTTTATAGCAGTTTGTGGTCTAATAGTATCATGCTTTATGAGTGGTGTTCTATGTAGTGATGATTAGGCAATAAAATATGCTTTGGGTGTTTATAGCAGTTTTTGTGGTCTACTAGTATCATGCTTTATGGGTGGTGTTCTATGTAGTGATGATTAGGCCATAAAATATGCTTTTGGTTTATTGCTAACAAAATATACTTTGCTCTACCGCTGTAGTGCAAAACATGGTGAAACTTACATACACCGTTAATAAAGTATTGATGGAAGAAGAAGAAGAAGAAGAAGAAGAAGAAGAAGAAGAAGAAGAAGAAGAAGAAGAAGAAGTAAGAGGAAGAATTGTGGAGGGAATGAACAGTGAGACAATGTAAAGCCTCCGGGATGGCGGCAGCGTTTCTGTTATTAATATATAATAAGACAATAGGAAAATATGTTGTTGTCTCTACCTGTATTATTACCTTTGCGATAGCATGGTTCAATTTTGGGAGGACATAGGAAGGAGCAGGAGGTTAGGAAGGGATTTGTAGTGGGAGAGATAGTGTCTGTGATCCTCGGGTCACCACTCCTCGGATTGTGTCAGTTCAAGTTTAGAAGCTCCAACAACTTTCCCTGAATACGAATTCGCAACCTTTCGATTTACAACAGGTACCTACTTACTGCTACAGTAGGTAGGTGAACAGGGACCAAGGGGGCTAGGAAGAGTGTCCAAACAACTTGCTCCTGCCTGCCTGTGTGATGTAGTCGTGGCCAGAATTAGGTTAGGATACAGACACATCTGGCTAGTTAGTAACGCTGTACCCATAAAGGAACACTCAGCATGTAAACTTGGTGATACACCTTTAAAGCACTACTATATTATTGAATGGGACACTGTCAAAGACTTCAGGCCACCTCACTTATTGTATCTTGAACTATGTCATTACTTCATTGAGGACATTACATTCTTGCTCTTTATCCCAAATTGGCTAGCCCACACTGGTAAATGTGTACTGTACTGTCAATGAATCCTGTATGAACCTGACTGAAAATAAGGTCGCCTCCCTGGCTGCTGCTGCTGCTGCTGCTGCTGCGCCCTTCTAAGTCCCGTTTAAGTCCCCCACCCCAGGCCCCCGCAGTACCCCTTCACATCTACACCATTCAAAAACAATTTCACTCAATTTCCACAATACTATGCTAATTACACGTAAAATAGAGTGTTATCCTGCAAAACGTTGATGTCGTATATTTCTCTCTTTAAGTGATATCCTGTGGCTCCGAAAGGAGCCTGTTTGGTTAGGTTGTCTTGTGTGAACGAACCTTGGGTTCTTATTTCTTCTCTGTCTTCTTGGGGAGGAGCACAGCTTGGATGTTAGGAAGGACACCCCCTTGGGCAATGGTGACTCCAGATAGGAGCTTGTTCAGCTCCTCGTCATTGCGAATGGCAAGCTGAAGATGACGCGGGATAATGCGGGTCTTCTTGTTGTCGCGGGCGGCGTTACCGGCCAGCTCGAGCACTTCTGCTGCCAGGTACTCCATGACGGCTGCAAGGTACACAGGGGCACCTGCACCAACACGCTCAGCATAGTTGCCTTTACGCAAGAGACGGTGGATCCTACCCACGGGGAACTGGAGTCCGGCCCTGCTAGAACGGGACTTTGACTTGCCCTTCACTTTGCCTCCCTTGCCGCGTCCTGACATGTTGCTGCTGCTGCTTTTCGTGATAGGAGTTAAATTTCCGCCCGCCACCTTGGTCTTTTATACCAAGCTCAGGATCAGGCCAGGTGGCCGTCTCGCGGACCCAACCAATGTAAGAGAGCCGTAGCTGCAGCCAGTCTGATCCTGAGCGGCCCGCTCGGTATATAAGGAAAAGTTAGTCGGGCCAGTTTTCAATTCTCTCGCTCCGCGCCACGAGTAACTGTGCCGCCATGCCTCCCAAAACTTCCGGAAAGGCTGCCAAGAAGGCTGGAAAGGCCCAGAAGGCCATTGCCAAGGGTGACAAGAAGAAGAAGCGCAGGAGGAAGGAAAGCTACAGCATCTACATCTACAAGGTACTGAAGCAAGTGCACCCCGACACAGGAGTCTCCTCCAAAGCTATGTCCATCATGAACTCTTTCGTGAACGACATCTTCGAGCGCATCGCTGCCGAGGCTTCCCGCCTGGCGCACTACAACAAACGCTCCACCATTACAAGTCGGGAAATCCAGACAGCTGTCCGACTCTTGCTGCCCGGTGAACTGGCCAAGCATGCCGTGTCTGAGGGCACCAAGGCTGTCACCAAGTACACCTCTTCCAAGTAAGAGGTTACTTGTGCACAACAAACACGCCATCCCACTACTACAACTTAATCGGCTCCATCGGAGCCACAGTTACATGTTAAAGAGACAGTTACCGACAGTGATATATTGAGAGGGAAATAAAAAAAATAAAATTATAATAATCTGCATTCTCTATTGGCGTAGAAACAGGACTAAATCGAAACATAATAAATAAATAAATAAATTCTGCGTGGAGTACTTTTACACCCACTGCAAAGTGACATACATGGAGTGTGTTTGGGCTTCATTTCTTGTTTGCAGCATGCCTATTTCATGTAAAAAAAATTTTTATTTTATTTTATTGTATGTTCTTTTATTTTATTTATTTACTTACTTATTCTTTATATATTTATTTGTTACTAGCTCTTGTTTGTTGCACCCACCCACCTCCCGAATTGATGACCTACTATACAATCGTACCTCCACGAATGTTACCAACTTACCGTTAGGCGATTTGGGTAACCGAAATTAACGCTCTCCGACCACCAACCATTTCGATTGTCATGAAAATTATCTTCAGAACAGTTCTTTGGCCCTGAGAAGGGCCGAGTTATAGATGTCTGGTAGGTTTTGTTGTGCTTTTTGTTTTTCCCCAAGGAAGAGGACTTAAGCACGCTCTCCGCGGATGCGCCGGGCCAGCTGGATGTCCTTGGGCATGATGGTAACGCGCTTGGCGTGAATGGCACACAGGTTGGTGTCCTCGAAAAGACCCACCAGGTAAGCCTCAGAGGCTTCCTGCAGAGCCATGACGGCAGACGACTGGAAGCGCAGGTCAGTCTTGAAATCCTGGGCGATCTCACGCACCAGGCGCTGGAAGGGCAGCTTCCTGATGAGTAGCTCTGTGCTCTTCTGGTAACGACGGATCTCACGAAGGGCGACGGTTCCGGGCCTGTAACGATGGGGCTTCTTGACACCACCGGTGGCTGGGGCGGACTTGCGAGCTGCCTTGGTGGCAAGCTGCTTCCGTGGAGCCTTGCCTCCAGTGGACTTGCGGGCAGTCTGTTTAGTACGGGCCATCTCGACGACGAAATAGTCAATACGGGCGGCCCGGTTGTTGTTGTTGTTGTATAGATTGTCGGACCGTAGTCCGACACGGGCCTTTGCCTATAGGCGGCCCGTTTGGTGGTTCCGGCTGGAGCTCCAGGAGCAGCCAGACCGGATTGGGATTGGAGGTGGTCCCACCTGCAGATTGGAGGGATACTGCAGGTTGCAAGTGTGAGCGGACCCCCGATCAGTGGACGCTTACCACCGGCCCCCACTCTTGGACGTGGTCAGCCTCGGAGTGGCGCGCCCCCCGAACTGGGGTCCGCACTTGCTGGGAGAGGATGCTTTCTAAGCTATCTGGGTGGTGGGTATCGTGTGATGACCCGGAGTAGGTGGTGAATGTGGTCTGTATGGGCCTTTCGGGTTAGAGTGGCCGCTGGTGTTGTGTGTGTTTCTTGGGAGATTTGAGTTCTGTCTCGGAGGCTTTGTGTGACCTCGCAATCGAGGAGATAGTGTTCAAGTGGGTTGGCTGCTGGCTCCTGACAGTAGGTGCATTCCGTGACGTCATTTCCGATCATCTGCCAGGAGCACTTGTACCCTAGTCGTAGTCGGTGAAGGCTGACTTGGGTTTGTCTTGGAGTTTTCTTGTCTGCGAAAGGTGGTTCCCCTTTTGTGGCCGCCAGGTACCATTTGGCTGATTGGGAACCAGCGTTGAGTGCATGAAGGAAGCTCTTTTTGATGTGGAGCTTGGTAGTCTTTCTGAGGTGATTTTTGATCTGTTGCACACTTGCTGGAACTTGGATGTGTACGCTACTGGAACGTGTAGCTGCCTTGGCTGCTTCGTCTGCCACGTCGTTTCCTCCGATCCCTACATGACTGGGAATCCAGTGTAAGACGACTGGTCGGTTTTGGCTTTGGAATTCCTGTAGCTGTGCGAGGATCGAGGTGATGATGTGGACGTTGTCTCTTGGTTGACTGTGTTGCAGCGCCTGCATGGCCGATTTCGAGTCCGTGTGAATTATGACGGACTTGTTGTGTTGTGTTGCAGCGTGTTGTAGGGCCTTTGAGATTGCTACCAGTTCTGTTTGTAGGGTGGAGCAGTCGTTGGAAAGTCTCCATTTGAGGGTCTGACCTTGGGTGTAGAAGGCCGCTCCGGATCTGTGATGTTTTGGGTCCACCGAGCCGTCTGTGAAGTATGATGCTGCATCAGCCGGTGTCTCGGTGGCTATGGCTTGGAGAGATATTTTTTGAGGTCCTCCTTCTGGAGGTTGGCTTTACTATCGCCGAGGTCGGTGAATTTGAGTGTGGCTGGTGGAGGGCTCCATGGTGGAGGAACAGTGTAACCATTGTCTCGTGTGTCTTGGTTGTTCTTGACGAGTGTTTCTGCTTGCAGGTGTCGGATGACCTCGCTTGCCTCGTGCGACCAGGTGGCCCCTCGCACTCTGTGGTCGAGGTGGAGGGAGGCACTGATTCGAATCTTGGCAGCTGTGGGCTTGTCTGCTCTGCAGATTTTGGCGAGGAGACCGGCTGTCACCTGCTTGACTCGTACTGCCAGGGGTGGTAGCTCGGTTTCCATTTGCAGATTGCAAATTCTGGTCCACATGGGTGCTCCGAGCATGGTCCTGAGAGCATTGTTTTGAATGACTTCTAGCTTAGCTATTTGGTCTTCTCTCAGTCCAATGAGTGCTGGAGCACTGTAATCTACCAGCGATCTGATGGCGGCTGTGTAGTAGGCTTTGAGCACATGAAGGTTTGCTCCTGCGGATTTGCTGGTGAGCGACCTCATTATATTGTGTCTGCTCTTCGTCCTGTGCCTGAGATACTCGAGTTGCGGCTTGAAGGTGAGTTTCTGGTCAAACCAGATTCCAAGACACTGGTGGGCGTTGGTCCAGACTACCGGCGTGTTTTGTATGGAGAGCGTCTTGTCTGGTGTGTCTGTGCAGATGGCCATCGCTTTCGACTTGGCTGGATTTATCTTGAGTCCAAGTCTGTTGCACTCCTCTTCTATAAGTTGGAGTGCGTGTTGCGTGTTGGCTAGTCTGTTCGATCCTCTTACTATAAGCTGTAAGTCGTCTGCATAGCATAGGAGCTTGGCTGTTTGTCTGAAGGGAAGTTTGACTAGATTTTCCATCAGGACATTGAACAGCATTGGACTGAGGATGCCTCCTTGTGGGGTTCCGTTTTCATGGACCCTGTAGCTTGAGGTTGCTCCCTGAAAGCGTACTCGTGCTTCTCTCTGTGTGAGGTAGTTCTGGATCCACCCCAGCAACCTTCCTTTGACGCCTTTTTTAGCGAGCGTAGTTGTAATGGCCAAAGGATTTGCTAGTTCGAAGGCTTTCTCCAGGTCGAGGAAGACCACCAGAGCTGGTTTGTTGTCCACTGTGCTGAGTATCTCGGCGATGTTGTTGCCTGTGCCGGTGTTCTCGGTGTAAGCAAAGATGTGAGGGTGTGGGCTGCCTACTTTCCACTTGAGTCGGTTGAGAGCCATTCTTTCTCCGGTCTTCGCTATGCAGCTGAGAAGGGAGATGGGCCTCGGCTTGTCTGGTTCTCTGGGCTTCGGAATGGGCTGTATATCTGCCTTCTTCCATTCCGGTGGGAGTCTTTGTGCTGTCCACGAAGCATTGATGGCTTGCAGCAGAGCCTCGTGTCCGGCTGTACCGGCATGAGAGAGCATGGAGTAGGTTATTCTGTCGGCCCCTGGAGCTGTATCCTTGCTTCGTTTTAGCGACTTCTGGAGTTCTTGCTGGTTGAATGGTCTGTCAGTGTCATCTTCACTGTTGCAGGCCTCTTGGATCATCTGGAGTCTGACCTGTCGCAGACGCCGTTGTGTCTCCTCCGCCTGTCTCGGGAGGTTCTTCGTTGCTGCTCGGTCAGAGAACAGTTTTGCAAGTCTCTCGGCTTCCTCTTCTGGGTTGGGATGAGTTGGTGGTGGTGGTGTTGCCTTCCCAGATGCCCTTCGGATCTGGGCCCACATCTTGCCAAGGGTGGTGTGCTCGTTCAGTTCGGAGCACCACTTGAGCCAGCTTGCGTTTTTAATTTCTTCCTTCTCTTCCCTGGTATCCTTGACTATGACTTGCAGGAGATGTCTGTTTGTTGCCGTGGGATGTCTCCTGTAGTTTCTTCGGGCCATGTTCACTCTGTGGTTGAGTTCTTTCACCCTGGGACAGTAGTACCAGTAATCATTGTACTGTCTTGATGTGGGTTTTGTTTTTGGGATAGCCTCTTCTGCCGCTAGGTGAAACGCCTCGACCAATTGGTGGTGGAGGGTTGTCTCATCCGCGGGTGCTGCGCCGGCCGGCTGTGATTTTTCGCGCCACTTAGCCAGGTGTTTCTTGAAGAGTCCCCAGTCTGCCTTTTGAGTGTTGTATCTCCATCTCGGGGGGGTGGAGTGGGGAGTTTGTTCACCTTCAGCGTTGTTAGGGTGGCGAAGTGGTCACTGGTCAGCGTGGGGTGTATCTGCCAGGAGGCCGAAGGCTGTAGTGCACTGGAGACGAAGGTTAGATCTAGCCTTCCTCCCCTAGTGTGGGTGGGCTCTCCGGTGTTCAGGAGGCAGATCTCGGGTGTATCTTGAAAGGTGGTGTATAGGTGTAGGCCGTCTTCATTTGTGGGGCTTGCCGAGCTTAGGAAGGGATGATGTGCGTTGAAATCCCCTCCTATGAGTGTGGCGTGGTCAGCGGCCGAAGCAAATAATTGAGTAACCTCCAGTGAGCCCCTTGGGTTCTTGTAGATGTTGTGAACAGTTAATTCCCGTTCTTGGAGGGTTACTTTGACGGCCTGTGTCTCGATGTTTTCCCCACATGGAAATTGCTGCGTGACATCGGCGGAGGGTATGCTTGACTTGACCAAGATCATACATCCTCTTGTTGACGCCTGCGTGAAATGCCTCCTGTATGTCTTGTAACCGCTGAATTTGAAACAGTGGTGTTCTTGTAGAAGTGTTTCTTGTAGGAGTATGATGTCAAGCTTGTCCTTGGCTGCTGCTTCTTGTAGGAGGTGTTTCTTGTTTTTGATGCCCTGAGCATTCCATGTTAGGATGTTCAGGGTGCTGACGTTTTCCACCACTGTTTCATCGGGGACTTCTGGTGGTCCTCGATGGAGATGTCCAAGTTCGATTCCAACTGAATCAGGTCCATGTCTTCGTGTTCTGTGGTTTTTGCCTTCTGGGCCGTGGTTCGGTTCAGGGGAGTTGAAACGTCCAGTTTCTTTCTGGGAGCTGTCGGTATCTTGGGAGCTGTCGGTGTCTTGGGTTCTCTGGTGGCCTTCTTCGGTGTAGAGTGTACCTCGGCTGTTACTCGTGTGCGGACCGGCGTGGCTTCCTCCACTGAGGTGGCTGGAGCTGTGGCGACTTGCCCGAGGACGCTCCCCATGAGTATTTGGAGCTGTGTGGGTGGGATCTTGTGGCCCAGTAGTCCGGCTAGGCCCTCCGCGAAGGTCGTCAGTACATTGGCTAGGTCTGATATGTGTATCATTCCTTCTGGTGCCTTGGTGTGTGCTTCTTTTGTCTTTCTCGTGGTTGTCGTTCTCTGCTGCTTGGGTGGCTGAGGTGTGGCTGTAGTGAGGCCAGGAAACTGGGCTGCACTTTGGGTGTTGACTGGCTGAGGAGGTTGTCTTTGTTGTTTGGGTCTTTGGGTTCCCCACACGAAGGTACTTGGTGGGGCTGGTGTGTAGGCGGTGGGGGCCGGTCTTGCTGCTGGTCGGTTTGCCTGGACCCTCTTTGTTCTCTCGGAGCATCCAGGATTCCAGGTGTGGTGTTTGCCCCCGCAGTTGGCACACTTGGGGGCAATTTTTTCCCCATTTTTCAGCTTGGTGAGGCAGGACTGTGTGCCGTGCTTCTGTGCGCAGACTGCGCAGATTTCCCTGTACGTGCACCTTGTCTGATGGTGCCCGTATTTCTGGCATCTGAAGCATCGCAGGGGCTCTGGGACGAAGGGCCTCACTTCGTAGATCCCCCAGGTTTTGAGGTCTATGGTGCTGGGGGTGAGCCGTAGTGCGTTATGAGGACTTGTTTCGTGGTGGCCGTCTTGTCGGACAGGGGAGAGCATCTCTCGGCTTTTAGGATCTTCGGGTGGTTCTCCAGGGGTTCGAGAGGTAGTTCCTTTGGGTACCGGAGGACTACCGACTTCATCAGTTTCTGGGCGGGGTCTAGCTTGGTTGAAGTAATGGTGGTGGTGTTTTGTAGGTAAGTGTCGAGGGTGGTGGCGGAGTTCTTGTCTTTGGGGTGAACGATCATCTCCCCTTTTAGGTTGGGCCGCACTGAGAACTTGGCCAGTGGGTTTTGCTTTTCCATCTCTGTGACGGCGGCATATGTTGTTTTTGCGTCCGTTTTCGTGATCCGGAATTTTGGCAGTGTCGTTGGAGGTGAGCTGGTGGTGGTGATGGGTGCCTTGGGGGCTGCTTGACGGCAATCGTTTCCCGAAAAGGCACGTCGGCGTTTCTTATTTTCTACCTTCGTCCAATTGTCCTCAGTAGCGGTAGCAGTGGTGGTGGTGGTGGAGGTGGTGGTGGTGGTGGAGTTGTTGGAGGTGGTGGCAGAGTTCCTGCTTTTCAGGGCTTCGTTGAAGGCGCGTAACTGGTCTGCTTTCTCTGTGCGAAGCCTGTCGTGGTTCGGGTCGTCAGGTTGGCGGTTCAGGCGGGGATCGCGGTTAGGAGGGCGTACGCGCTCCATAACCGGGTTGTTGTTGTTGTTGTTGTTGTTGTTGTTGTTGTTTTAGATCCTACCTATTCCGGTTGAGTAAACAGCAAAGGAATTACAGCACTCCCCACTAGCTGGTGGTCGTAGAGTGGTTCCTGAGCTTCTCTCACGGAGCCCCGATTGGGGAAGCCTACTTCCTAGGGTATGTGACTGCTCACTTATAGACGTGAGCTAAGTGTGCCTATTTGGGAAGGATAAGGATTGCGACCCTCTTTCCAGGTGGACCCGCACGATCACGGTTTTCCTGGAAAGACTCGGCTGGGGAGGGTTTTGCTCCGACCCCCTTTCGTGTTCACAATCTCCTGGGAGGGAGGTGAACAGTTACAGGGGGGACCGCAGGACGAATACACTTTTGAGGGTGCAGGTCCCTAGGCCAGAGCGAAAAGGAAAAATGGTAGTAGAAGGAAAAGAGCTCAAACCACGCCGGGAATATCGCGCTATAACTGCTCTCCAGCTGGAGTGTGGGTCACTCACACCACCAGTGGGGAGGGCAAGCTAATGCTCGATAAACCGAGAACGCTCGTGAGTTGTTGTGGACGATGACAGTCGAGGGTGGTCCGGTCCGGGAAGATGGCCAACAATGGTACAAGGGAGAGGGCGGTCTTCAGAGTTCCGGGTCCAGCAGGAGGTCTTGTTGAGAGGTCTTCTTCGTTCAGGAGCGATGTGATGAGTGGCGGCCTGGCAGGCGGGCGGGCTTATATACAGACATTCTCCACCTCAGTGGCCACCTCATTGGCCACGAGTGCCGCATGCGTCATCCGCAAGCTACGCCCCACCTCCAAGAGGGAGGGACGGCCTTGGATGAACGATACTACCGCTGCGTCCACAGCACGCCACCTACTCCCACCAAACCGTGGGCGAAGCCACACCAGGACCACCTGTAGTAGCAACCACAACAACATGACTGGACGAGGCAAAGGCGGCAAGGGACTTGGAAAGGGTGGCGCCAAGCGTCATCGTAAGGTGCTTCGTGACAACATCCAGGGTATCACCGAGCCCGCCATTCGTCGTCTAGCTCGGCGTGGAGGTGTTAAACGTATATCCGGCCTCATCTACGAGGAGACCCGCGGCGTCCTCAAGGTGTTTCTGGAGAACGTCATCCGTGACGCCGTCACCTACACCGAGCACGCAAAAAGGAAGACCGTCACCGCCATGGATGTGGTGTATGCCCTGAAACGGCAGGGCCGCACCCTTTATGGTTTTGGTGGTTAATCAACCTGATGGACGGGCGCACACCACCACCACCACCACCACCACCACGACAAACAAATATACGGAACTAATTTTAGGTCCACATTTAAATCGCAAAAGAGTTGGTTAGACACTGAGTAAATCGTTGAAAATATATCCAATAACATGATCCTCTCTAATTCTGGACTTGTGGTATGAGTATAGGTTGTGCGTGAACGTGTTGGAACCACTTCCTAATAATTGTCAGTCAGTCAGTCAACATTCACCTAACCTCCAGGTACCTCACCTAACTTCCTGTAGCGTCACCGAACCTCACGAAATGTAACCCAATGTAGTTTATAATCTATCCTAACATGACATAACATAACCACGCACTATATTACTTCGGTAAGAGTAATGAGTTTTAATACACAAAGTTGCAGTTATCATTCATTCATACATACATACATACATACATACATACATACATAACATGCTAGTGGCAGGGGGGGATTGAAGTGAATTTTAGGAGGATAGAATAGGTGCAGTGGCTAAACAGCGCTTGCGTGAGGGACTTTAAGCAGCAACTCGCCTGGATGCGGCAGGATAGAGTCAGGTCAAGCGTCCGGTGCATGTTGGGTTCCGCCATGGTTTTTCAGTGTTTGGTCGGCTTGATTGTGTGTGTTGTTTTCTTGTTTGGAGGAAATGTCTTGGTATTCTTCTTCTTAGCTTGAAGTTGATTTTCTTCTAACTCTTCTCCTCTTGTTGTTCGTCTTCCTCGTGTCTGCTATCATTCTGTAAAGACTCTCTATATGTATGTAGGTATGAGTGAGTAACAGTTGCCGGTTACAGTGATACTTCATATTCGCTGGTGTTGTACTGTATGGCTTCGGTATTTCTTAATATACAAACGGCACCGTTAGGGGATTGAGATATTTAAAAACCAGCCTGCATTACTTATATATAGAAATAAATAATGTGGCTTGGACAATAATGACGACTACTCTCTCCTACCTTACCCAAACAAGGGCTTTTCGAAAGTATACATTGGACACAAATGACTTAGTACATCATAAATTGGTGGTTTAACAAAAGCCCTCATTAGAGAAAGGTGAAGGAGCACACAGTGAACATACAGATTAATGTTTGCATGCGTAGATCATGTAAGGTGAGATGTTGAACACCAGACACGTAGTGTAGTAACTCCCTCACAGATGGCGTTATGAGGGGCCTGATGATGTAGCAGTTACCTCACAGATGGTGTTATGAGGAAATTCACATGATGATGCTGTAGCAAAACATTCACTACGTGTTGTCGTAGCATCTTGGGGACACCACGTGGTCGACATGACTCACTCATTCAAGTGGGTGAGGTGTGGTCCCAGGCCTCTCTATCGTGTAGTCTCAGGGGAAGTATAACTGGGTACCTGGGACCTCACTGTGTGAAGGTGGTTAGCTAGCTTGGGTAAGACTCAACTGCCGAGTTGTTTTTCACTGAGTTAAGCACTGTTCACCACTATTCATCACTGGTTCCATTCCTTGGCCAAATGAAATAGTACCTTATGGCAAGAACTTGTTGATAGTCCGCTGGGGAGGAGGGTTCAGGGGAGTGAGTTGGTATGGGCCAACATATAAATAATAATAATAATAATAATAATTAACGGTTTATTGAAAGAGCTTGTCAGCCAGAAGACTGAAAATATACAGTTACATATTTGGGGAATGGGTTACGAATTACAAATAATATACAAGTAACATGAGTGACACAAATAAGACATATAATAACTAGCTGGGGAAAAGCTCAAACTACAGTTCATTTCAACATAGTGACAGTGCAAGGAGTAGTGTTTACTGGGAGTGAGTACACTGATTTATTACAAGTTATCGATAATTTTTACAATGGTTGGGACTGGGCTGTTCTTATAGCGATCAGTTCGTGCACGTATGGGCTGGATGCGGTTGTGATGTCGAAGAGCAATTCTCGGACTAGGGATCTCAGGTGGTGTTAGGAGCCGGTGTCGGGGATGGTGTAGAAGCTTCTTACCAAATTTGCAGATGAGGTCGTGGTGATGGTCAGTGAGAGTCTAAAGGGTCAGTGTGTTGAGCGTTTCTTGATATGTGGAGTAGGAAGGGTAGAGAATAATCTTGCATGGCCTCTTTTGCACTTTTTCGAGGTGTTTACGTTGTGTGGCATTTAGGGAGGAAGACCAGGTGGAGGAGGCATAGGTGAGCTTGGGAAGTATGAATGTTGTGTAAACACTGAGGAGCTCGTGTGCAGGACCACCGAGGGACTTGAGTCGGCGTAGGAGGTGGAGACGGAAACTGGAGGATTTGATAACTTCACTGACGTTTGGTTTCTAATTTAGTTTGTTGTCTATATGTATGTGTGTGTGTGTGTGTGTGTGTGTGTGTGTGTGTGTGTGTGTGTGTGTGTGTGTGTGTGTGTGTGTGTGTGTGTGTATACTACTGTACTTTTTAGATCCTCCTACGCAACCTAACCTATTATAGTTAAGTATAGTAGGCTATACACTATTTTGTTAGTATGTGTTATAAAATGAAATTGCATGTTATTATTATTAATATTATTATTATTAATATTATTATTATTATTATTATTAGTAGTAGTAGTAGTAGTAGTATTATTATTATTATTATTATTATTGTTATTATTATTACATGCTAATATAATACTAATTTGCCCGCCAGATTTCCTCAGAGATGGGAGGAGCACATTGGCGGCGGTGTTGTTTATACTCCGCCCGATTACTGATTCCTATTCACCGAGCCAGAGCTGGCGGGCGGCGTGTTATGTGCCACGTTTTGTGTCCCATTGGGCGTACCGCTCAGCTGGGGAGTAGGAGATTTCATAAAAAGAAAGTTTGAGTGGAGAGCACACCTTTTCCTTCACATACAGTTATCTTAGACCATCTACTAGTATAATAGTTTGCACAAAAATACTCTACACTCTTTCTAGGTTGTTGCTATTTTTTTTTTTTTTTTTTTTGACTTCTCATCAGATTGTGCATTCAACTAATATACACTATTAGTGTGTTTATTATTATGTTTTATAGTATTATTTCGTATAATATTGGGTAACACAATTAGAGTCACTAGTATAGTATATTATTGGGGTTTATAGCAGTTTGTGGTCTAATAGTATCATGCTTTATGAGTGGTGTTCTATGTAGTGATGATTAGGCAATAAAATATGCTTTTGGGGTTTATAGCAGTTTTTGTGGTCTACTAGTATCATGCTTTATGGGTGGTGTTCTATGTAGTGATGATTAGGCCATAAAATATGCTTTTGGTTTATTGCTAACAAAATATACTTTGCTCTACCGCTGTAGTGCAAAACATGGTGAAACTTACATACACCGTTAATAAAGTATTGATGGAAGAAGAAGAAGAAGAAGAAGAAGAAGAAGAAGAAGAAGAAGAAGAAGAAGAAGAAGAAGAAGAAGAAGAAGAAGAAGAAGAAGAAGAAGAAGAAGAAGAAGAAGAAGAAGAAGAAGAAGAAGAAGAAGAAGAAGAAGTAAGAGGAAGAATTGTGGAGGGAATGAACAGTGAGACAATGTAAAGCCTCCGGGATGGCGGCAGCGTTTCTGTTATTAATATATAATAAGACAATAGGAAAATATGTTGTTGTCTCTACCTGTATTATTACCTTTGCGATAGCATGGTTCAATTTTGGGAGGACATAGGAAGGAGCAGGAGGTTAGGAAGGAGCAGGAGGTTAGGAAGGGATTTGTAGTGGGAGAGATAGTGTCTGTGATCCTCGGGTCACCACTCCTCGGATTGTGTCAGTTCAAGTTTAGAAGCTCCAACAACTTTCCCTGAATACGAATTGGCAACCTTTCGATTTACAACAGGTACCTACTTACTGCTACAGTAGGTAGGTGAACAGGGACCAAGGGGGCTAGGAAGAGTGTCCAAACAACTTGCTCCTGCCTGCCTGTGTGATGTAGTCGTGGCCAGAATTAGGTTAGGATACAGACATATCTGGCTAGTTAGTAACGCTGTACCCATACCGGAACACTCAGCATGTAAACTTGGTGATACACCTTTAAAGCACTACTATATTATTGAATGGGACACTGTCAAAGACTTCAGGCCACCTCACTTATTGTATCTTGAACTAT
Organism: Homarus americanus; assembly: GCF_018991925.1. Classification (NCBI taxonomy): domain Eukaryota; kingdom Metazoa; phylum Arthropoda; class Malacostraca; order Decapoda; family Nephropidae; genus Homarus; species Homarus americanus. The sequence continues at coordinate 16,304 of NW_024747468.1, forward strand.
GTCATTACTTCATTGAGGACATTACATTCTTGCTCTTTATCCCAAATTGGCTAGCCCACACTGGTAAATGTGTACTGTACTGTCAATGAATCTGATGTATTTCTTTGTGTATGAACCTGACTGAAAATAAGGTCGCCTCCCTGGCTGCTGCTGCTTCTGCTTCTGCTTCTGCTTCTGCGCCCTTCTAAGTCCCGTTTAAGTCCCCCACCCCAGGCCCCCACAACCGCCCTTCACATCTACACCATTCTAAAACAATTTCACTCAATTCCCACAATACTATGCTAATTACACGTAAAATAGAGTGTTATCCTGCAAAACGTTGATGTCGTATATTTCTCTCTTTAAGTGATATCCTGTGGCTCCGAAAGGAGCCTGTTTGGTTAGGTTGTCTTGTGTGAACGAACCTTGGGTTCTTATTTCTTCTCTGTCTTCTTGGGAGGAGCACAGCTTGGATGTTAGGAAGGACACCCCCTTGGGCAATGGTGACTCCAGACAGGAGCTTGTTCAGCTCCTCGTCATTGCGAATGGCAAGCTGAAGATGACGCGTGATAATGCGGGTCTTCTTGTTGTCGCGGGCGGCGTTACCGGCCAGCTCGAGCACTTCTGCTGCCAGGTACTCCATGACGGCTGCAAGGTACACAGGGGCACCTGCACCAACACGCTCAGCATAGTTGCCTTTACGCAAGAGACGGTGGATCCTACCCACGGGGAACTGGAGTCCGGCCCTGCTAGAACGGGACTTTGACTTGCCCTTCACCTTGCCTCCCTTGCCGCGTCCTGACATGTTGCTGCTGCTGCTTTCCGTGATAGGAGTTAAATTTCCGCCCGCCACCTTGGTCTTTTATACCAAGCTCAGGATCAGGCCAGGTGGCCGTCTCGCGGACCCAACCAATGTAAGAGAGCCGTAGCTGCAGCCAGTCTGATCCTGAGCGGCCCGCTCGGTATATAAGGAAAAGTTAGTCGGGCCAGTTTTCAATTCTCTCGCTCCGCGCCACGAGTAACTGTGCCGCCATGCCTCCCAAAACTTCCGGAAAGGCTGCCAAGAAGGCTGGAAAGGCCCAGAAGGCCATTGCCAAGGGTGACAAGAAGAAGCAGCGCAGGAGGAAGGAAAGCTACAGCATCTACATCTACAAGGTACTGAAGCAAGTGCACCCCGACACAGGAGTCTCCTCCAAAGCTATGTCCATCATGAACTCTTTCGTGAACGACATCTTCGAGCGCATCGCTGCCGAGGCTTCCCGCCTGGCGCACTACAACAAACGCTCCACCATTACAAGTCGGGAAATCCAGACAGCTGTCCGACTCTTGCTGCCCGGTGAACTGGCCAAGCATGCCGTGTCTGAGGGCACCAAGGCTGTCACTAAGTACACCTCTTCCAAGTAAGAGGTTACTTGTGCACAACAAACACGCCATCCCACTACTACAACTTAATCGGCTCCATCGGAGCCACAGTTACATGTTAAAGAGACAGTTACCGACAGTGATGTATTGAGAGGGAAATAATAAAAAAATTATAATAATCTGCATTCTCTATTGGCGTAGAAACAGGACTAAATCGAAACATAATAAATAAATAAATAAATAAATTATGCGTGGAGTAGTTTTACACCCACTGCAAAGTGACATACCTGGAGTGTGTTTGGGCTTCATTTCTTGTTTGCAGCACGCCTATTTCATGTAAACAATTTATTTTATTTTATTTTATTTTATCTTAGTTATTTATTTATTTATTTATTTATTGTTTATATCTTTATTTGTTACTAGCTCTTGTTTGTTGCACCCACCTCCCGAATTGATGACCTACTATACAATCGTGCCTGCACGAATGTTACCAACTTACCGTTAGGCGATTTGGGTAACCGAAATTAACGCTCTCCTACCACCAACCATTTCGATTGTCAAGAAAATTATCTTCAGAACAGTTCTTTGGCCCTGAGAAGGGCCGAGTTATAGATGTCTGGTAGGTTTTGTTGTGCTTTTTGTTTGTCCCCAAGGAAGAGGACTTAAGCACGCTCTCCGCGGATGCGCCGGGCCAGCTGGATGTCCTTGGGCCTGATGGTAACGCGCTTGGCGTGAATGGCACACAGGTTGGTGTCCTCGAAAAGACCCACCAGGTAAGCCTCAGAGGCTTCCTGCAGAGCCATGACGGCAGACGACTGGAAGCGCAGGTCAGTCTTGAAATCCTGGCGATCTCACGCACCAGGCGCTGGAAGGGCAGCTTCCTGATGAGTAGCTCTGTGCTCTTCTGGTAACGACGGATCTCACGAAGGGCGACGGTTCCGGGCCTGTAACGATGGGGCTTCTTGACACCACCGGTGGCTGGGGCGGACTTGCGAGCTGCCTTGGTGGCAAGCTGCTTCCGTGGAGCCTTGCCTCCAGTGGACTTGCGGGCAGTCTGTTTAGTACGGGCCATCTCGACGACAAAATAGTAAATACGGGCGGCCTGGCAGGCGGGCGGGCTTATATACAGACATTCTCCACCTCAGTGGCCACCCCATTGGCCACGAGTGCCGCATGCGTCATCCGCAAGCTACGCCCCACCTCCAAGAGGGAGGGACGGCCTTGGATGAACGATACTACCGCTGCGTCCACAGCACGCCACCTACTCCCACCAAACCGTGGGCGAAGCCACACCAGGACCACCTGTAGTAGCAACCACAACAACATGACTGGACGAGGCAAAGGAGGCAAGGGACTTGGAAAGGGTGGCGCCAAGCGTCGTCGTAAGGTGCTTCGTGACAACATCCAGGGTATCACCAAGCCCGCCATTCGTCGTCTAGCTCGGCGTGGAGGTGTTAAACGTATATCCGGCCTCATCTACGAGGAGACCCGCGGCGTCCTCAAGGTGTTTCTGGAGAACGTCATCCGTGCCGCCGTCACCTACACCGAGCACGCAAAAAGGAAGACCGTCACCGCCATGGATGTGGTGTATGCCCTGAAACGGCAGGGCCGCACCCTTTATGGTTTTGGTGGTTAATCAACCTGATGGACGGGCGCACACCACCACCACCACCACCACCACGACAAACAAATATACGGACCTAATTTTAGGTCCACATTTAAATCGCAAAAGAGTTGGTTAGACACTGAGTAAATCGTTGAAAATATATCCAATAACATGATCCTCTCTAATTCTGGACTTGTGGTATGAGTATAGGTTGTGCGTGAACGTGTTGGAACCACTTCCTAATAATTGTCAGTCAGTCAGTCAACATTCACCTAACCTCCAGGTACCTCACCTAACTTCCTGTAGCGTCACCGAACCTCACGAAATGTAACCCAATGTAGTTTATAATCTATCCTAACATGACATAACATAACCACGCACTATATTACTTCGGTAAGAGTAATGAGTTTTAATACACACAGTTGCAGTTATCATTCATTCATACATACATACATACATACATACATACATACATACATACATACATAACATGCTAGTGGCAGGGGGGATTGAAGTGAATTTTAGGAGGATAGAATAGGTGCAGTGGCTAAACAGCGCTTGCGTGAGGGACTTTAGGCAGCAACTCGCCTGGATGCGGCAGGATAGAGTCAGGTCAAGCGTCCTGTGCATGTTGGGTTCCGCCATGGTTTCTCAGTGTTTGGTCGGCTTGATTGTGTGTGTTGTTTTCTTGTTTGGAGGAAATGTCTTGGTATTCTTCTTCTTAGCTTGAAGTTGATTTTCTTCTAACTCTTCTCCTCTTGTTGTTCGTCTTCCTCGTGTCTGCTATCATTCTGTAAAGACTCTCTATATGTATGTAGGTATGAGTGAGTAACAGTTGCCGGTTACAGTGATACTTCATATTCGCTGGTGTTGTACTGTATGGCTTCGGTATTTCTTAATATACAAACAGCACCGTTAGTGGATTGAGGTATTTAAAAACCAGCCTGCATTACTTATATATAGAAATAAATAATGTGGCTTGGACAATAATGACGACTACTCTCTCCTACCTTCCCCAAACAAGGGCTTTTCGAAAGTATACATTGGACACAAATGACTTAGTACATCATAAATTGGTGGTTTAACAAAAGCCCTCATTAGAGAAAGGTGAAGGAGCACACAGTGAACATACAGATTAATGTTTGCACGCGTAGATCATGTAATGTGAGATGTTGAACACCAGACACGTAGTGTAGTAACTCCCTCACAGATGGCGTTATGAGGGGCCTGATGATGTAGCAGTTACCTCACAGATGGTGTTATGAGGAAATTCACATGATGATGCTGTAGCAAAACATTCACTACGTGTTGTCGTAGCATCTTGGGGACACCACGTGGTCGACATGACTCACTCATTCAAGTGGGTGAGGTGTGGTCCCAGGCCTCTCTATCGTGGAGTCTCAGGGGAAGTATAACTGGGTACCTGGGACCTCACTGTGTGAAGGTGGTTAGCTAGCTTGGGTAAGACTCAACTGCCGAGTTGTTTTTCACTGAGTTAAGCACTGTTCACCACTATTCATCACTGGTTCCATTCCTTGGCCAAATGAGATAGTACCTTATGGCAAGAACTTGTTGATAGTCCGCTGGGGAGGAGGGTTCAGGGGAGTGAGTTGGTATGTGCCAACATATAAATAATAATAATAATAATAATAATAATTAACGGTTTATTGAAAGAGCTTGGCAGCCAGAAGACTGAAAATATACAGTTACATATTTGGGGAATGGGTTACGAATTACAAATAATATACAAGTAACATGAGTGACACAAATAAGACATATAATAACTAGCTGGGGAAAAGCTCAAACTACAGTTCATTTCAACATAGTGACAGTGCAAGGAGTAGTGTTTACTGGGAGTGAGTACACTGATTTATTACAAGTTATCGATAATTTTTACAATGGTTGGGACTGGGCTGTTCTTATAGCGATCAGTTCGTGCACGTATGGGCTGGATGGATGCGGTTGTGGTGTCGAAGAGCAATTCTCGATCTAGGGATCTCAGGTGGTAGTAGGAGCCGGTGTCGGGGATGGTGTAGAAGCTTCTTACCAAATTTGCAGATGAGGTCGTGGTGATGGTCAGTGAGAGTCTAAAGGGTCAGTGTGTTGAGCGCTTCTTGATATGTGGAGTAGGAAGGGTAGAGAATAATCTTGCATGGCCTCTTTTGCACTTTTTCGAGGTGTTTACGTTGTGTGGCATTTAGGGAGGAAGACCAGGTGGAGGAGGCATAGGTGAGCTTGGGAAGTATGAATGTGGTGTAAACACTGAGGAGCTCGTGTGCAGGAACACCGAGGGACTTGAGTCGGCGTAGGAGGTGGAGACAGAAACTGGAGGATTTGATAACTTCACTGACGTGTGGTTTCTAATTTAGTTTGTTGTCTATATGTATGTGTGTGTGTGTGTGTGTGTATATACTACTGTACTTTTTAGATCCTCCTACGCAACCTAACCTATTATAGTTAAGTATAGTAGGCTATACACTATTTTGTTTGTATGTGTTATAAAATGAAATTGCATGTTATTATTATTAATATTATTATTATTAATATTATTATTATTATTAGTAGTAGTAGTATTATTATTATTATTATTATTGTTATTATTATTACATGCTAATATAATACTAAGTTGCCCGCCAGATTTCCTCAGAGATGGGAGGAGCACATTGGCGGCGGTGTTGTTTATACTCCGCCCGATTACTGATTCCTATTCACCGAGCCAGAGCTGGCGGGCGGCGTGTTATGTGCCACGTTTTGTTTCCCATTGGGCGTACCGCTCAGCTGGGGAGTAGGAGATTTCATAAAAAGAAAGTTTGAGTGGAGAGCACACCTTTTCCTTCACATACAGTTATCTTAGACCATCTACTAGTATAATAGTTTG
>NW_024747469.1:0-19137 GCF_018991925.1 Homarus americanus
CCCTGATAGAGTATAACAACGTCTCCTGGACCAGTTTAACAAAGTCCCCAGATCGAGCATAACAAAGTCCCCTAATCGATTATAACAAAGTCCCCTGGTCGAGTATAACAAAGGGGCCCGATCGAGTAAGACAAAGTCCCCTGATCGAGCATAAAAAAGTCCCCTGTTCCTAGTATAACAAAGCCCCCTGGACGAGTATAACAAAGTCCCCTAAACCGAGTATAACAAAGTCCCCTGATCGAGTAAAACATATCCCCTGATCGAGTATAAAAAAGTCCCTGGTGGAGGATAACAAAGTCCCCTGGTCGAGTATAGCAAAGTCCCCTCATCGAGTATAACAAAGGCCCTCATCGAGTATAACAAAGTCCTCTGACCGCTAGCAACAAATTCTCTAATCAAGTATAACAAAGTCCCCTTAATAGAGTATAAATAAAGGGCCCTCGGTCGAGTATAACAAAGTCCCCGATCGAGTAAAACATATCCCCTGATCGAGTATAAAAAAGTCCCCAGGAAGGAACAGTCCTCGTCGAGATAGCAAAGTCCCCTATCGAGTATAACAAAGTCCCTGATCAAGAGCAACAAATTCCCCAAATCAAGTATAAAGTCCTCAATAGAGTATAACAGCGTCTCTTGGTCGAGGATATAACAGTCCCCTGATCGAGTAAAAAATAAAGTCCCTGATCGAGTATAACAAAGTCCTCGATCGAGTATAAATGTCCTCGGTCCAGTGTAAATAAAGTACTTGATCGAGTATAAGCCGTTCCCTGGCCCAGTATACAGTCCCTGATCGAGTATAACAAAGTCCCCTGATCGTTTATAACAAAGTCCCCCGGTCGAGTTTAGCAAAGGGCCCTGATCGAGTAAGACAAAGTCCCATAAGCGAGTATAACAAAGTCCCATGATCGAGTATAAAAAAGCCCCCTAGACGAGTATAACAAAGTCGTCTGGTCGAGTATAACAAAGTCCCCTAATCGAGTATAAGAAAGTCCCCTGGTCGACTATAGCAAAGTCCCCTGGTCGAGTATAACAAAGCCTCCTCATCGAGTATAACAAAGTCCCCTAATCGAGTATAACAATGTCCCCTTATCGAGTATAACAAAGATCCTGGTCGAGTATAACAAAGTCCCTTAATCGAGTATAACAAAGTCCCCTGGTTGACTATAGCAAAGTCCCCTGGTCGAGTATAACAAAGGCCCCTCATCGAGTATAACAAACTCCATTGGTCAAGTATAAAAAAGTTCCCTGGTCGATTATAACAAAGTCCCCTAATCGAGTATAACAAAGCCCCCTTTTCGAGTATAGCAAAGTCCCCTGATGGAGTATGACAAAGCCTCCTGATCGAGTATAACAAAGTCCCCTAATCGAGTATAACAAAGCCCCCTGTTCGAGTATGACGAAGTCCCCTGGTCGAGTATAGCAATGTCCCCTCATCGAGTATAACAAAGCCTCCTGATCGAGTATAACAAAGTCCCCTGATCGAGTATAACAAAGTCCCCTGTTCGAGTCTAACAAAGTCCCCTTATCGAGTATAACAAATTCCCCTTATCGAGTATAACAAAGTCCCCTTATCGAGTATAACAAAGTCCCCTAATCGAGTATAACAAAGGCCCCTGGTCGAGTATAACACAGTTCACTGATCGAGTGTAACAAAAGTCCCCTGATCGATAATAACAAAGTCCCCTAATCGAGCATAAAAATGTCCCCTGGTTCAGTGAAACAAAGTCCCCTGATCGAGTATAACAAAGTCCCCTAATCAAGTATAACAAAGTCTCCTAATCGAGTTTAACAAAGTCGCCTGATCGAGTATAACATATCCTCTGATCGAGTATAACAAAGTCCTCTGGCCGAGTATGACAAAGTCCCCTGATCGAGTATAACAAAGTCCCCTGGTCGAGTATAACAAAGTCTCCTGATCGAGTATAACCAATGCCCCTCATCGAGTTTAGCAAAGTCCATTGGTCAAATATAGGAAAATCCACTGATCGAGTAAAACAAAGTCCCAGATCGAGCATAACAATGTCCCCTGATCGATTATAACAAAGTCCCCTGGTCGAGAATAGCAAAGGGCCCTGATCGAGTAAGACAAAGTCCTCTGATCGAGTATAACAAAGCCCCCTAATCGAGTATAACAAAGCCCCCTGGACGAGTATAACAAAGTTCCCTGATTGAGTTTAACAAAGTCCTATGATCGAGTATAATAAAGTCCACTGGTCCAGTATAACAAAGTCCCCTTATCGAGTATAACATATCCCCTGATCGAGAATTACAAAGTCGCCTGGCCCAGTATAACAAAGTCCCCAGATCGAGCGTAACAAAGTCCCCTGATCGATTATAACAAAGTCCCCAGGTCGAGTATAACAAAGCCCCCTCGACGAGTATAACAAAGACCCCTGATCGTGTATAACAAAGTCCCCTGATCAAGTATTACATATCCCCTGATCAAATATAAGAAAGTCCCTGGTTGAGTATAAGAAAGACCCCTGATCGAGTGTAACAAAAGTCCCCTGATCAAGAATAACAAAGTCCCCTGATCGAGTATAAAAATGTCCCCTGGTCAAGTGTAACAAAGTCCCCTGATCGAGTATAAAAAAGTTCCCTGGCCCAGTATAACAAAGTCCCTAGATCGAGCATACCAAAGTTCCCTGATCGAGTATAGCAAAGTCCTCTGGTCGAGTATGACAAAGTCCCCTGATAGAGTATAACAAAGTCCCCTGGTTGAGTATAACAAAGTCCCCTGATCGAGTATATCATATCTCCTGATTGAGTATAACAAAGTCCTCTGGTCGAGGATAAAAAAGTCCCCTGATCGAGTATAACAAAATCCCATGGTCGATTATAACAAAGCCCCCTCATCGAGTATAACAAAGGCCCCTCATCGAGTATAACAAAGTCCATTGGTCAAGTATAAAAAAGATCCCTGGTCGAGTATAACAAAGTCCCCTCATCGAGTGTAACAAAAGTCCCCTGATCGAGTATAACAAAGTCCCCTGATCGAGTATAAAAATGTCCCCTGGTCCAGTGTAACAAAGTCCCCTCATCGAGTATAAAAAAGTTCCCTGGCCCAGTATAATAAAGTCCCTAGATCGAGCATACCAAAGTCCCCTGATCGAGTATAACAAAGTCCCCTGATCGAGTATAAAAAAGCCCCCTAGACGAGTATAACAAAGTCCTCTGGTCGAGTATATCAAAGTCCCCTAATCGAGTATAACAAAGTCCCCTGGTCGACTATAGCTAAGTCCCCTGGTCGAGTATAACAATGCCTCCTCATCGAGTATAACAGGGTACTGGTCCCAGTATAGCGAGGTCCTCATCCGTGTAACGAGCTCCATTTGGTCAAGTATAAAAATGTTCCCTGGTTGGGAGTATAACAAGTCTATTAAATTATAGCATAAAGTCCTTTTTCAAATTATATTGAGAAGTCCACAAATTCGAGAATAGCAAAATTATATCAGGTATATAAAAGCCTCCTGATCCGTTATAACTTGAGTCCACGATCGAATATAAAAAGTCCTGGTCCCGAGTATACGTAAAGCCACCTGCTCGAGTATAACAAGAATCTCTGATCTAGTATAACAAAGGCCCCTGATCGAGTATAACAAAGGCCCCTCATCGAGTATAAGAAAGTCCCCTGATCGAGTATAACAAAGCCGCCGTATCGAGTATAACAAAGTCCCGTGGTCGAGTATAACATATCCCCTGATCGAGTATAACAAAGTCCCTGGTGGAGTATAACAAAGTCCCCTGGTCGAGTATAACAAAGTTTTCTAATCGAGCATAACAAAGGCCCCTTGTCGAGTATAACAAAGTCCCCTAATCAAGTATAACAAAATCCCCTGATCGAGTATAGCAAAGTCCTCTGTTCGATTATAACATATCCCCTGATCGAGTATAACAAAATCCTCTGGTCGAATATGACAATGTCCCCTGATCGAGTATAAAAAAGTCCCCTGGTCCAGTTTAACAAAGTCCCATTATCGAGTATAACAAAGTCCCCTAATCGGGTATAACAAAGGCCCCTGGTCGAGTATAACAAAGTCCCCTGATCGAGTATAAAAATGTCCCCTGGTCCAGTGTAACAAAGTCCCCTAATCGAATATAAAAAAGTCCGCTTGCCCAGTATAATAAAGTCTCTAGATCGAGCATACCAAAGTCCACTGATCGATTATAACAAAGTCTCCCGGTCGAGTATAGCAAACGGCCCTGATCGAGTAAGACAAAGTCATCTGATCGAGTATAACAACGTCCTCTGATCGAGTATAACAAAGCCCCCTGGATGAGTAAAACAAAGTCCCCTGGTCCAGTATAACAAAGTCCCCTGATCGAGTATAACATATCCCCTGATCGAGTATAACAACGTCTCCTGGCCCAGTTTAACAAAGTGCCCAGATCGAGCATAACAAAGTCCCCTAATCGATTATAACAAAGTCCCCTGGTCGAGTATAACATATACCCTGATCGAGTATAACAAAGGCCTGGTGGAGTATAACAAAGTCCCCTGGTCGAGAATAACAATGTTTTATAATCGAGCATAACAAAGGCACCTGGTCGAGTATAACAAAGTCCTCTGATCAAGTATAACAAAATCCCCGAATTAAGTATAACAAAGTCCCCTAATCAATTATAACAAAGTCCCCTGATCGAGTATAACATATCCCCTGATCGAGTATAACAAAGTCCCCTGGTCGAGTATAACAAGGAGTCCTGATCCGAGTACCTTGAGTACAGTCAGGTATAGCAAGCCCCCTCATGAAGAGCCTGTAAGGGCCCTGTCCAGGTATAACAAAGTCCCCTGAATGAGTATAACAAAGTCCTCTGGTTGAGTATAACAAAGTCCCCTGATCGAGTATAACATATCCCCTGATCGAGTATAACCAAGTCCCCTGATCGAGTATAACAAAGGCCCCTCATCGAGTATAGCAAAGTCCATTGGTCAATTATAGGAAAGTCCACTGATCGAGTATAACAAAGTCCCAGATCGAGCATAACAAAGTCCCCTGGTCGAGTATAGCAAAGGGCCATGATCGAGTAAAACAAAGTCCCCTAGTCGAGTATAACAAAGGCCCTGATCGAGTAAGACAAAGTCCCCTGATCGAATATAAAAAAGTCCCCTGATCGAGTATAACAAAGCCCCCTGGACGAGTATAACAAAGACCCCTGATCGAATATAACAAAGTCCCCTGATCGAGTATTACATATCCCCTGATGGAGTATATCAAAGTCCCCTGATCGAGTATAACAAAGTCCCCTGGTCGAGTATAACAAAACCCCCTCATAAAATATAACAAAGGCCCCTAATCGAGTATAACAAAGTCCCCTGAATGAGTATAACAAAGTCATCTGGTTGAGTATAACAAAGTCCCCTGATCGAGTATAACATATCCCCTGATCGAGTATAACAAAGTCCCCTGATCGAGTATAACAAAGGCCCCTCATCGAGTATAGCAAATTCCATTGGTCAAATATACGAAAGTCCACTGATCGAGTATAACAAAGTCCCAGATCGAGCATAACAAAGTCCCCTGGTCGAGTATAGCAAAGGGCCATGATCGAGTAAAACAAAGTCCCCTGGTCGAGTATAACAAAGGCCCTGATCGAGTAAGACAAGGTCCCCTGATCGAAAATAAAAAAGTCCCCTGATCGAGTATAACAAAGCCCCCGGGACGAGTATAAGAAAGGCCCCTGATCGAATATAACAAAGTCCCCTGATCGAGTATTACATATCCCCTGATCGAATATAACAAAGTCCCTGGTGGAGTATAACAAAGTCCCCTGATCGAGTATCACAAAGTCTCCTGGTCGAGTTTAACAAAGTTTTCTAATCGAGTATAAAAAAGGCCCCTCGTCGAGTATAACAAAGTCCCCTGATCGAGTATAACATATCACCTGATCGAGTATAACAAAGTCCTCTGGTCGAGTATAACAAAGTCCCCTGATCGAGTATAACAAAGGCCCCTCATCGAGTATAGCAAAGTCCATTGGTCAAATATAGTAAAGTCCACTCATCGAGTATAACAAAGTCCCTCGATCGAGTATAACAAAGGCCTCTGGTCGAGTAAGACAAAGTCCCCTGATCAAGTATAAAAAAAGTCCCCTGGTCGAGTATAACAAAGTCCCCTAATCGAGTATAACAAAGTCCCCTGGTCGACTATAGCAAAGCCCCGTGGTCGAGTATAATAAACCCCCCTCATCGAGTATAAAAAAGGCCCCTAATCGAGTATAACAAAGTCTCCTGATCGCATATAACAAAGTTCTCTGATCGAATATAACATATCCTCTGATCGAGTATAACAAAGTCCCCTGATCGAGTATAACAAAGTCCCCTGATCGAGTATAACATATCCTTTGATCGAGTATAACAAAGTCTTCTGGTCGAGTATGACAAATTCCCCTGATAGAGTATAACAAAGTCCCCTGGTTGAGTATAACAAAGTCCCCTGATCGAGTATAACATATCTCCTGATTGAGCATAACAAAGTCCTCTGTTCGAGTAAAAAAAAGTCCCCTGATCGAGTATAACAAAATCCCATGGTCGATTATAACAAATTCCCTCATCGAGTATAACAAAGGCCCCTCATCGAGTATAACAAAGTCCATTGGTCAAGTTTAAAAAAGATCCCTGGTCGAGTATAACAAAGTACCCTGATCGAGTATAACAATGTCCCCTGGTCGAGTATAGCAAAGTCCCCTGATCGAGTATATCAAAGCCTCCTGATCGATTATAACAAAGTCCCCTGATCGATTATAACAATGCCCAATGCTCGAGTATAACAAAGTCCCCTGGTCGAGTCCAAAAAAGGCCTCTAATCGAGTATAAGAAAGTCCCCTGATCGAGTATAACAAAGCCACCTAATCGAGTACAACAAAGTCGCCTGGTCGAGTATAACAAAGTCCCCTGTTCGAGTCTATCAAAGTCCCCTTATCGATTATAACACATTCCCCTTATCGAGTTTAACAAAGTTCCCTTATCAAGTATAACAAAGTCCCCTAATCGAGTATAACAAAGGACCCTGGTCGAGTATAACAAAGTCCCCTCATCGAGTGTAACAAAAGTCTCCTGATCGAGTATAACAAAGTCCCCTAATCGAGAATAAAAAAGTTCCCTGGCCCAGTATAATAAAGTCCCTAGATCGAGCATACCAAAGTCCCCTGATCGTTTATAACAAAGTCCCCCGGTCGAGTATAGCAAAGGGTCCTGATCGAGTAAGACAAAGTCCCCTGATCGAGTATAATAAAGTCCCTGATCGAGTATAAAAAAGCCCCCTAGACGAGTATAACAAAGTCCTCTGATCGAGTATAGCAAAGTCCCCTGATCGAGTATAACATATCACCTGATCGAGTATAACAAAGTCCTCTGGTCGAGTATAACAAAGTCCCCTGATCGAGTATAACAAAGGCCCCTCATCGAGTATAGCAAAGTCCATTGGTCAAATGCAGTAAAGTCCACTCATCGAGTATAACAAAGTCCCCCGATCGAGTATAACAAAGGCCTCTGGTCGAGTAAGACAAGTCGCGATCGAGGTATAAAAAGTCCCTGGTCATTAACGAAATCCTCTGGTGAGAGTATAAAAAGTCCCTGATCCAGGTAGAAACAAATTCATTGGTCAGAGTATAAAAAAAGATACCAATTAGGGTATAACTACAAGTCTCCTGATCGAAGTATAAACCTGTCCCCTAATTAGAAAGGAGTATGGCAAAAGTCCCTGATGAGTATAGCAAAGCCTCCTCATCAGAGTATAACAAAAGTCCCCTGATCAGGTATAGCAAAGCCCAGTAACCGGGTACTTAGCAAAGTCCCGTGGTCGAATCCAAAAAAGGCCTCTAATCGAGTATAAGAAAGTCCCCTGACCGAGTATAACGAAGCCGCCTAATCGAGTATAACAAAGTCCCCTGGTCGAGTATAACAAAGTCCCCTGTTCGAGTCTATCAAAGTCCCCTTATCGAGTATAACAAATTCCCCTTATCGAGTTTAACAAAGTTCCCTTATAGAGTATAACAAAGTTCCCTAATCGAGTATAACAAAGGCCCCTGGTCGAGTATAACAAAGTCCCCTGATCGAGTGTAACAAAAGTCCCCTGATCGAGTATAACAAAGTCCCCTGATCGAGTATAAAAATGTCCCCTGGTCCAGTTTAACAAAGTCCCCTGATCGAGTATAAAAAAGTTCCCTGGCCCAGTATAACAAAGTCCTTAGATCGAGCATACCAAAGTCCCCTGATCGTTTATAAAAAAGTCCCCCGGTCGAGTATAGCAAAGGGCCCTGATCGAGTAAGACAAAGTCCCATGATCGAGTATAACAAAGCCCCCTGATCGAGTATAAAAAAGCCGCCTAGACGAGTATAACAAAGTCCTCTGGTCGAGTATAACAAAGTCCCTTAATCGAGTAAAACAAAGTCCCCTGGTCGACTATAGCAAAGTCCCCTGGTCGAGTATAGCAAAGCCTCCTCATCGAGTATAACAAAGTCCCCTAATCGAGTATAACAAAGTCCTCTAATCGAGTATAACAAAGTCCCTGGTCGAGTATAACAAAGTCCCTTAATCGAGTATAACAAAGTCCCCTGGTCGACTATAGCAAAGTCCCCTGGTCGAGTATAACAAAGGCCCCTCATCGAGTATAACAAACTCCATTGGTCAAGTATAAAAAAGTTCCCTGGTCGAGTATAACAAAGTCCCCTAATCGAGTATAACAAAGTCCCCTTTTCGAGTATAGCAAAGTCCCCTGATGGAGTATAACAAAGGCTACTGATCGAGTATAACAATGTCCCCTAATCGAGTATAACAAAGCCCCCTGTTCGAGTATAACGAAGTCCCCTGGTCGAGTATAGCAAAGTCACCTCATTGAGTATAACAAAGCCTCCTGATCGAGTACAACAAAGTCCCATGATCGAGTATAACAAAGCCCCCTGCTCGAGTATAACAAAGTCCACTGATCGAGTCCAAAAAAGACCTCAAATCGAGTATAACACAGTCCCCTGGTCTAGTATAACAAAGGCCCCTGATCGAGTATAACAAAGGACCCTCATCGATTATAAGAAAGTCCCCTGATCGAGTATAACAAAGCCGCCTAATCGAGTATAACAAAGTCCCGAGGTCGAGTATAACATATCCCCTGATCGAGTATAACAAAGTCCCTGGTGGAGTATAACAAAGTCCCCTGGTCGAGTATAACAAAGTTTTCTAATCGAGCATAACAAAGGCCCCTTGTCGAGTATAACAAAGTCCTCTGATCAAGTATAACAAAGTCCCCTGATCGAGTATAACAAAGTCCCCTAATCAAGTATAACAAAGTCCCCTGATCGAGTATAGCAAAGTCCTCTGTTCGAGTATAACATATCCCCTGATCGAGTATAACAAAATCCTCTGGTCGAATATGACAATGTCCCCTGATCGAGTATAAAAAAGTCCCCTGGTCCAGTTTAACAAAGTCCCATTATCGAGTATAACAAAGTCCCCTAATCGAGTGTAACAAAGGCCCCTGGTCGAGTATAACAAAGTCCCCTGGTCGAGTATAAAAATGTCCCCTGGTCCAGTGTAACAAAGTCCCCTGATCGAATATAAAAAAGTCCGCTTGCCCAGTATAATAAAGTCTCTAGATCGAGCATACCAAAGTCCACTGATCGATTATAACAAAGTCTCCCGGTCGAGTATAGCAAACGGCCCTGATCGAGTAAGACAAAGTCATCTGATCGAGTATAACAAAGTCCTCTGATCGAGTATAACAAAGCCCCTGGATGAGTATAACAAAGTCTCCTGGTCCAGTATAACAAAATCCCGTGATCGAGTATAACATATCCCCTGATCGAGTATAACAACGTCTCCTGCCCCAGTATAACAAAGTGCCCAGATCGAGCATAACAAAGTCCCCTAATCGATTATAACAAAGTCCTCTGGTCGAGTATAACAAAGGGCGCTGATCGAGTAAGACAAAGTCCCCTCATCGAGTATAACAAAGTCCTTTGATACTAGTATAACAAAGTCCCCTGGACGAGTATAACAAAGTCCCCTCTACCGAGTATAACAAAGTCCCCTGATCGAGTAAAACATATCCCCTGATCGAGTATAACAAAGGCCCAGATGGAGTATAACAAAGTCCCCTGGTCGAGAATAACAAAGTTTTCTAATCGAGCATAACAAAGGCCCCTGGTCGAGTATAACAAAGTCCTCTGATCAAGTATAACAAAGTTCCCTAATCGAGTATAACAAATTCCCCTAATCAAGTATAACAAAGTCCCCTGATCGAGTATAACATATCCCCTGATCGTGTCTAACAAAGTCCCCTGATCGAGTATAACAAAGTCCCCTGGTCGAGTATAACAAAACCCTCTCATAAAATATTACAAAGGCCCATAATCGAGTATAACAAAGTCCCCTGAATGAGTATAACAAAGTCCTCTGGTTGAGTATAACAAAGTCCCCTGATCGAGTATAACATATCCCCTGATCGAGTATAGCAAAGTCCTCTGGTCGAGTATAAAAAAGTCCCCTGATCGCATATAACAAAGTCTCCTGGTCGTGTATAACAAAGTCCCCTGATCGAGTATAACAAAGGCCCCTCATTGAGTAGAACAAATTCCATTGGTCAAGTATAAAAAAGTCCCCTGGTTCGAGTATAACAAAGTCCCCTAATCGAATATAACAAAGTCCTTTGGTCGAGTATAAAAAAGTCCCCTGATCGAGTAAACAAAGTCCCCTGCTCGAGTATAAAAAAGTCCCCTGGTTCGAGTATAATAAAGTCCCCTAATCGAATATAACAAAGTCCTCTGGTCAAGTATAAAAAAGTCCCCTGGTCGAGTATAACAAAGTCCCCGGTTCGTGTATAACAAAGTCCCCTGGTCGAGTATAGCAAAGTCCCCTGATAAAGTATAACAAAGCCTCCTCATCGAGTATAACAAAGTCCCCTGATCGAATATAACAAAGTCCCCTGCTCGAGTATAAGAAAGTCACCTGATCGAATATAACAAAGTCTCCTGATCGACTATAACAAAGGCCCCTCATCGAGTCCAAAAAAGGCCCCTAATCGAGTGTAACAAAGTCCCCTGGTCGAGTATAGCAAAGTCCCCTGATAAAGTATAACAAAGCCTTCTCATCGAGTATAACAAAGTCCCCTGATCGAATATAACAAAGCCCCCTGCTCGAGTATAAGAAAGTCCCCTGATCGAGTATAACAAAGCCACCTAATCGAGTATAACAAAGTCCCCTGGTCGAGAATAACAATGTCCCCTGTTCGAGTATAACAATGTCCACTGGTCGAGTATAGCAAAGTCCCCTGATCGAATATGACAAGGCCTCCTGATCGAGTATAACAAAGTCCCCTAATCGGGGTATAACAAAGCCCCCTGCTCGAGTATAACAAAGTCCCCTGGTCGAGTATAGCAAAGTCCCCTGATCGAGTATAACAAAGCCTCCTGATCGAGTATAACAAAGTCCCTTGATCGAGTATAACAAAGCCCCCTGCTCGAGTATAACAAAGTCCCCTAATCGAGTCCACAAAAGGCCTCTAATTGTGTATAACAAAGTCCCCTGATCTAGTATAACAAAGGCCCCTTATCGAGTATAACAAAGGCCCCACATCGAGCATAAGAAAGTACCCTGATCGAGCATAACAAAGCCGCCTAATCGAGTATAACAAAGTCCCCTGGTCGAGTAAAACAAAGTCCCCTGTTCGAGTCTAACATTAAGTCCCCTTATCGAGTATAACAAATTCCCTTATCAAGTATAATAAAGTCCCCTTATCGAGTATAACAAAGTCCATTGGTCAAGTATAAAAAAGTCCCCTGGTCCAGTATAACAAAGTACCCTAATCGAGTACAAAAAAGTCCCCTGGCCCAGTGTAACAAAGCCCCCATATCGTGCATAACAAAGTCCCCTAATCGATTATAACAAAGTCCCCTGGTCGAGTATGACAAAGTCCCCTCATTGAGTATAAAAAAGCCCCCTAGTTGAGTATAACAAAGTTCCCTGATTGAGTATAACAAAGTCCCCTGATCGAGTATAACATATCCCCTGATCGAGTATAACAACGTCTCCTGGCCCAGTTTAACAAAGTCCCCAGATCGAGCATAACAAAGTCCCCTAATCGATTATAACAAAGTCCCCTGGTCGAGTATAACAAAGGGCCCTGATCGAGTAAGACAAAGTACCCTCATCGAGTATAAGAAAGTCCTCTGATGCTAGTATAACAAAGCCCCCTGGACGAGTATAACAAAGTCCCCTGAACCGAGTATAACAAAGTCCCCTGATCGAGTATAACATATCCCCTGATCGAGTATAACAAGTCCCTGGTGGAGTATAACAAAGTCCCCTGGTCGAGTATAACAAAGTTTTCTAATCGAGCATAACAAAGGCCCCTGGTCGAGTATAACAAAGTCCTCTAATCAAGTATAACAAAGTCCCCTGATCGAGTATAACAAAGTCCCCTAATCAAGTATAACAAAGTCCCCTGATCGAGTATAACAAAGTCCCCTCATCGAGTATAACATATCCCTCATCGAATATAACAAAGTCCCTGGTCGAGTATAACAAAAGTCCCCTGATCGGTATAACAAAGACCCCTCATCCGGGAAATTATAGCAAAGTCCATCACTCCGGAAGTAACTAGGAGAAAGGAATCCACTGATACGAGTATGACAAAGTCCTGATCCAAGTATAAAAGAATCACCTGGTGGCGAGTAAAACAAGTCCCTGATGAGAGTATAACCAAAGTCCCTAATTAGGGTATAAACCAACCCCCTCATCAGAGGTATAACAAGGCCCTAATCGAGGTATAACAAAGTCCCCTGATTGAGTATAACGAGACCCTGATCGAGTATAACAGAGATCACTCTGGTCGAGAGTATAAAAAAGTCCCCTGATCGAGTATAACAAAGTCCCTTGCTCGAGTATAACAAATGCCCCTGATCGAGTCCAAAAAAGGCCTCAAATCGTGTATAACAAAGTCCCCTGGTCGAGTATAACAAAGTCCCCTAGTCGTGTATAACAAAGTCCCCTGGTCGAGTATAGCAAAGTCCCGTGATCAAGTATAACAAAGCCTCCTCATAGAGTATAACAATGTCCCCTGATCGAATATAACAAAGCCCCCTGCATGAGTATAAGAAAGTCCTCCGTTCGAGTATAACAAAGTCTCCTTATCGAGTATTACAAAGGCCCCTCATCGATTCCAAAAAAGGCCCCTAATCGAATATAAAAAGTCCCCTGATCTAGTATAACAAAGCCTCCTGATGGAGTATAACAAAGTCCCCTGATCGAGTATAACAAAGCCCCCTGCTCGAGTATAACAAAGTCCCCTAATCGAGTCCAAAAAAGGCCTCAAATCGTGTATAACAAAGTCCCCTGATCTAGTATAACAAAGGCCCCTTATCGAGTATAACAAAGGCCCCACATCGAGCATAAGAAAGTACCCTGATCGAACATAACAAAGCCGCCTAATCGAGTATAACAAAGTCCCCTGGTCGAGTAAAACAATGTCCCCTGTTCGAGTCTAACATTAAGTCCCCTTATCGAGTATAACAAATTCCCTTATCAAGTATAATAAAGTCCCCTTATCGAGTATAACAAAGTCCATTGGTCAAGTATAAAAAAGTCCCCTGGTCCAGTATAACAAAGTCCCCTAATCGAGTACAAAAAAGTCCCCTGGCCCAGTGTAACAAAGCCCCCATATCGTGCATAACAAAGTCCCCTGATCGATTATAACAAAGTCCCCTGGTCGAGTATGACAAAGTCCCCTCATTGAGTATAAAAAAGCCCCCTAGTTGAGTATAACAAAGTTCCTTGATTGAGTATAACAAAGTCCCCTGATCGAGTATAACAATACCCCCTGGATGAGTATAACAAAGTCCCCTGGTCGAGTATGACAAAGTCCCCTCATTGAGTATAAAAAAGTCCCCTAGTTGAGTATAACAAAGTCCCCTGCTATAGTATTACAAAGTCCCCTGATCGAGTATAACATATCCCCTGATCGAGTATAACAACGTCTCCTGGCCCAGTTTAACAAAGTCCCCAGATCGAGCATAACAAAGTCCCCTAATCGATTATAACAAAGTCCCTGGTCGAGTATAACAAAGGGCCCTGATCGAGTAAGACAAAGTACCCTCATCGAGTATAACAAAGTCCTCTGATGCTAGTATAACAAAGCCCCCTGGACGAGTATAACAAAGTCCCCTGAACCGAGTATAACAAAGTCCCCTGATCGAGTATAACATATCCCCTGATCGAGTATAACATGTCCCTGGTGGAGTATAACAAAGTCCCCTGGTCGAGTATAACAAAGTTTTCTAATCGAGCATAACAAACGCCCCTGGTCGAGTATAACAAAGTCCTCTGATCAAGTATAACAAAGTCCCCTGATCGAGTATAACAAAGTCCCCAAATCAAGTATAACAAAGTCCCCTGATCGAGTATAACAAAGTCCCCTGATCGAGTATAACATATCCCCTCATCGAGTATAACAAAGTCCCCTGGTCGAGTATAACAAAGTCCCCTGATTGAGTATAACAAAGACCCCTCATCGAGTATAGCAAAGTCCATCGCTCAAATATAGGAAAGTCCACTGATCGAGTATGACAAAGTCCCCTGATCAAGTATAAAAAAGTCCCCTTGTCGAGTATAACAAAGTACCCTGATCGAGTATAACAAAGTCCCCTGGTCGAGTATAACAAAACCCCCTCATCAAGTATAACAAAGACCCCTAATCGAGTATAACAACGTCCCCTGATTGAGTATAACAAGGTCCCCTGATCGAGTATAACAAAGTCCTCTGGTCGAGTATAAAAAAGTCCCCTGATCGAGTATAACAAAGTCCCTTGCTCGAGTATAACAAATGCCCCTGATCGAGTATAATAAAGGGCCCTCATCGAGTATAACAAAGTCCATTGGTCAAGTATAAAAAAGTCCCCTAGTCGAGTATAACAAAGTCCCCTGGTCGTGTATAACAAAGTCCCCTGGTCGAGTATAGCAAAGTCCCGTGATCAAGTATAACAAAGCCTCCTGATAGAGTATAACAAAGTCCCCTGATCGAATATAACAAATCCCCCTGCACGAGTATATGAAAGTCCTCCGTTCGAGTATAACAAAGTCTCCTGATCGAGTATTACAAAGGCCCCTCATCGATTCCAAAAAAGGCCCCTAATCGAATATAAAAAGTCCCCTGATCTAGTATAACAAAGGCCTCTGATCGAGTATATCAAAGGCCCCTCATCGAGTATAACAAAGTCCCATGATCGATTATAACAAAGACGCCTAATCGAGTATAACAAAGTCCCCTGGTCGAGTATAACAAAATACCCTGTTCGAGTCAAACATTAAGTCCCCTTATCGAGTATAACAAATTCCCTTATCAAGTATAATAAAGTCCCATTATCGAGTATAACAAAGTCCCCTGATCGAGTATAACAAAGGCCTCTGGTCGAGGATAACAAAGTCCCCTGATCGAGTATAACAAAAGTCCAGTGATCGAGTATAACAAAGTCCCTTGATCGAGTATAAAAAAGTCCCCTGGTCCAGTATAACAAAGTCCCCATATCGAGCATAACAAAGTCGCTTGATCGATTATAACAAAGTCCCCTGATCGAGTATAACAAAGTCCCCTGATCGAGTATAACATATCCCCTGATCGAGTATAACTAAGTCTAAAGGCCTAGTATAACAAAGTCCCCAGATCGAGCATAACAAAGTCCACTGATCGATTATAACAAAGTCACCAGACCGAGTATAACAAAGTCCCTTGGTCGAGAATAAAAAAGTCCCCTGATCCTAGTATAACAAAGCCCCCTGGATGAGTATAACAAAGTCCCCTGGTCGACTATAACAAGTCCCCTGATCGAGTATAACAAAGACCCCTCATCGAGTATAGCAAAGTCCATTGGTCAAATATAGGAAAGTACCCAGATCGAGCATAACAAAGTCCCCTGGTCGAGTATAACAAAACCCCCTCATCAAGTATAACAAAGGCCCCTAATCGAGTATAACAAAGCCCTCTGGTTAAGTATAACAAAGTCCCCTGATCGAGTATAACAAAGTCCACTGGTCGAGTATAAAATGTCACCTGATCGCGTATAACAAAGTCCCCTGGTCGTGTATAACAAAGTCACCTGATCGAGTATAAAAAAGGCCCCTCATTGAGTATAACAAAGTCCATTGGTCACGTATAAAAAAGTCCCCTGGTTCGAGTATAACAAAGTCCCCGAATCGAATATAACAAAGTCCCCTGCTCGAGTATTACAAAGTCCCCTGATCGTGTATAACAAAGTCCCCTGGTCGAGTATAGCAAAGTCCCCTGATCAAGTATAACAAAGCCTCCTGATCGAGTATAACAAAGTCCTCTAATCGAATATAACAAAGCCCCTGCTCGAGTATAAGAAAGTCCCCTCATCGCGTATAACAAAGTCTCCTGATCGAGTCCAAAAGAGGCCCCTAATCGAGTATAACAAAGTCCCCTGATCTAGTATAACAAAGGCCCCTTATCGAGTATAACGAAGAACCCTGATCGAATATAACAAAGTCCCCTAATCGAGTATAACAAAGTCCCATGTTCGAGTCAAACATTAAGTCCCCTTATCGAGTATAACAAATTCCCCTTATCGAGTATAACAAAGTCCCCTTACCGACTATAACAAAGTCCCCTGATGAAGTATAACAAAGGCCTCTGGTCGAGTATAACAAAGTCCCTTGATCGAGTATAACAAAAGTCCAGTGATCGAGTATAACAAAGTCCCTTGATCGAGTATAAAAAAGTCCCCTGGTCCAGTATAACAAAGTCCCCTGATCGATTACAAAAAAATCCCCTGGCCCAGTGTAACAAAGTCCCCATATCGTGCATAACAAAGTCCCCTGATCGATTATAACAAAGTCCCGTGGTCGAGTAGGACAAGGTCCGCTCATCGAGTATAACAAAGCCTCCTGATCGAGTTTAACAAAGTCCCCTAGTCGGTAAGCAAAAGGTCCTGATCAGGTGCAAGCACTTTCCAGTCGGGTATAGCAAAGTCTGGGCCAGTGTAACAAAGTCCCCCAGATCCAGGCACCAACAAAGTCCCTGATCTGATTATAACAAAGTCCCCACCAGGTATAACAAAGGGCACTCTCTCACCAGTCAAAGTATATAAAATCCCCGCAAATTATAACAAAGGCCTCTGGTCGAGTATAACAAAGTCCCTGAGCAAGGCCAAGCAAAATTACAAGTCCTGGTATATAGCGAGCCCCTGAACCGAGTATAACAAAGTCCCCCTGGTCCCGTATACCTTGAAGTCTGATCCATGAGTATAACAAAGGCCTCTGGTCGAGTATGAGAAAGTCTCCTGGTCGAGAATAACAAATTCCCCTGATCCTAGTATAACAAAGCCCCCTGGACGAGTATGACAAAGTCCCTTGATCGAGTATAACAAAGTCCCCTGATCGAGTAAAACAACGTCCCCTGGTCCAGTATAACATAGTCCCCTGATGGAGTATAACATATCCCCTCATCGAGAATAACAACGTCTCCTGGCGCAGTATAACAAAGTCCACAGATCGAGCATAACAAAGTCCCCTGATCGATTATTACAAAGTCCCCTGGTCCAGTATAACAAAGTCCCCTGATCGAGTATAACATATCCCCTCATCGAGAATAACAACGTCTCCTGGCGCAGTATAACAAAGTCCCCAGATCGAGCGTAACAAAGTCCCCTGATCGAGAATAACAAAGTCTCCAGGCCCAGTATAACAAAGTCGCCAGATCGAGCATAACAAACTCCCCAGATCGATTTATAACAAATTCCCCACACCGAGTATAACAAAGGCCTCTCGTCGAGTATAACAAAGTCCCCTGCCCGAGAATAACAAAGTCCCCTGATCATAGTATAACAAAGCCCCCTAACGAGTATAACAAAGTCCCCTGGTCCAGTATAACAAAGTCCCCTGATCGGGTATAACAAAGGCGTCTGGTCGAGTATGACAAAGTCTCCTGGTTGAGAATAACAAAGTCCCCTGATCGAGTATAACAAAGTCCCCTGGTACAGTATAACAAAGTCCCCTAATCGAGTATAACATATCCCCTCATCGAGAATAACAACGTCTCCTGGCGCAGAATAACAAAGTCCATTGGTCCTGTATAAAAAAGTCCCCTGGTTCGAGTATAACAAAGTCCTCTGGTCGAGTATAAAAAAGTCACCTGATCACGTATAACAAAGTCCCCTGGTCGTGTATAACAAAGTTCCCTGATCGAGTATAACAAATGCCCCTCATTGTTTATAACAAAGTCTCCTGATCGTGTATAACAAAGTCCCTTGGTCGAGTATAGCAAAGTCCCCTGATCAAGTATAACAAAGCCTCCTGATCGAGTAAAACAAAGTCCCCTAATCGAATATAACAAAGCCCCTGCTCGAGTATAAGAAAGTCCCCTCATCGCGTATAACAAAGTCTCCTGATCGAGTCCAAAAGAGGCCCCTAATCGAGTATAACAAAGTCCCCTAATCTAGTATAACAAAGGCCTCTGATCGAGTATAACAAAGGCCCCTCATCGAGTATAACAAAGTACCCTGATCGAATATAACAAAGCCGCATAATCGAGTATAACAAAGTCCCCTGTTCGAGTCTAACATTAAGTCCCCTTATCGAGTATAACAATTTCCCCTTAACGAGTATAACAAAGTCCCTTTATCGACTATAACAAAGTCCCCTGATCAAGTATAACAAAGTCCCCTGGTCCAATATAACAAAGTCCCCTGATCGAGGACAAAACAGTCCCCTGGCCCAGTGTAACAAAGTGCCCATATCGTGCATAACAAAGTCCCCTGTTCGATTATAACAAAGTCCCCTGGTCGAGTATGACAAAGTCCCCTCATTGACTATAAAAAAGCCCACTAGTTGAGTATAACAAAGTTCCCTGATCGAATATAACAAAGTCCCCTGATCGAGTATAACAAAGTCCCCTAGTCCAGTATGACAAAGTCCCCTGATCGAGTATAACATATTCCCTGATCGAGTATAACAAAGTCTCCAGGCCCAGTATAACAAAGTCCCCAGATCGATCATAACAAAGTCCCCTGATCGATTATAACAAAGTCCCCACACTGAGTATAACAAAGGCCTCGGGTCAAGTATAACAAAGTCCCCTGGTCGAGAATAACAAAGTCCCCTGATCCTAGTATAACAAAGCCCCTGTACGAGTATA